>NC_092151.1:72339694-72514694 GCF_045791955.1 Oncorhynchus clarkii lewisi | reverse complement strand
TGGGTCTGGTCTGGGTCTGGGTCTGGTCTGGGTCTGGTCTGGGTCTGGGTCTGGGTCTGTTTCTGGGTGTGATGTGAGTGGAGCCCTGTTGTTTAGCAGTGGAGTTGGAAGAATAATGGCATCATAACGATGTGTTGGCACATTCAGATTGTTTTGCTGTATTTCTTTTGGTGTCCCGGCTTGAGTTTCTGCAAATAGCAGGATCACCATAAAGCTGCTTCCTTGAGTGAGTTTTTCCACAATAATGACACAAACATACTGCCAAAAACAATCAGCTCCCCGTGGTGAAGCGTGCAGAGGGACGGTGCACTGACCCCCCTCTCCTCTGCTACATACACTCAGTAATTACACAGTAAAAACAACCAGCCCTGCTATTACCCAGGGGTCAATGCGTTGTGCCATGCCGTGCTGGAGCTTAGCTTCCTCTCTGTCCCCTGGTGACCTGTAGAAGTGTTGGCTGACAAACTAAAGCCTCAGGCACCGGCCACTTTTGACCTTCAACCTCTGACCTCACGGCAGGGGTCACTGCCTCTCATTTGTTCTCCTGAAAACAATAACGTTTTTAAACTGCATGCTTTTACACAATGTTGAAGCCACGGTTCTACAGTGTCTACGTCTGTGAAAGGGGACGCTGTTGTGTGACTTTTACTGCCTCTGATGTAAAAGTCTGTTTTTATCTTATCTGGATTTGATTTGAGGCCTCCAATGTAACTTTAATCAAGGTTCTGATTGAGTCGTTTTTCTAAATTGCTGTGAATCCAATGGGGAACTGAATGGAAACTATGAGCTCACTGTATTAGCTCTCTGTCTCCTAATGTAAAACGAAGCACTATCATGCAACGGCTACCATTTCACTGGAGCCAATAAGGTCTGTGAATCAGTGTCTGTTTTGATGGATGTTTTCAATAGATAAATCACAGTCACAGTTACTGCTTTAACTGCTGTATTTTATTCACAAGGAAAGAAAGTCATTTTAGTGTGATGGTCTAAGAGGACGTACTACTGCATCCATGCATCTCAACCATTACATAGGCCTACACCTGTTATTTATGCCTCACATTGCCTTGAACTGTGAGCTGTGGGTCTGTGGGCTGGTATCTTGATGAAAGCTCTCCTGTCGATGCTATCTCAGAGCTGCATTAACAGAGCTGGGCTGTGGAGTAGAGCTCTCCTCCTACCTGACCAGAGCCTGACGGGCCCCGACATTATACATCGGTTAGGGCCGGGTAGGTCCTGTTTTTTCATCAATAACTAGGGTACTGGCAGGGCTCAGGTATCACTAAAATGATGACTAACATTTTAAAGCTGAGCCATTTGCATGTACTCTGCTGCGCAGCATAGTTATATCTGACTAATATCCTAACATGGTGTCAGAAGTGCTTCAACCTCGTCAAATATAAGACAGTTGGAGTTTAGAGTGATGAAAAGTAACTAACAGCTAACTGCTCTCTCATGTCTCTTTATTGAGCAGAGCAGCCCAAGCAGAGCTATTGCTATGGATAACAGACTCAGAAAGCCATGAGCAGAGCACATGCACAGCTCGCTGTACGCAGGGAGCGAGTGACAGACAGAGAGGAGCAGCAAATGGATTTACTAACAGAGGAAGTTATTTCTGATTTCGGGTTTTGGGCAGGGCCTTAAATTTGGCAGAAGCAATCAGGCCTGGGTAGGGTAGGGCCTGAACGTCATGGGCATGGGTAGGGCTCGGGCTTAAAATTCATGCCTCTAATGTGGAGATTCAGGGCTCTACTGTGGAGATTCAGGGCTCTACTGTGGAGATTCAGTGCTCTATTGTGGAGATTCAGGGCTCTATTGTGGAGATTCAGTGCTCTACTGTGGAGATTCAGGGCTCTACTGTGGAGATTCAGGGCTCTACTGTGGAGATTCAGGGCTCTATTGTGGAGATTCAGTGCTCTATTGTGGAGATTCAGGGCTCTATTGTGGAGATTCAGGGCTCTACTGTGGAGATTCAGGGTTCTACTGGGGAGATTCATGCCTCTACTGTGGAGATTCAGGGCACTACTGTGGAGAGGAAGTTGCTGTATGACTTGGCAGGCTGAGGTGACTGTACAAGACCTGATCTGGGAAAACACGCCCGCTGTCTGTCTGCACTGTGACTGTCTGTACTGGAGGAAGATGGAGCTGGGCCAGTCAGTCAGTCAGTGTGTGGTTCTGATGGCTGTTGTTACTGGTGTTGCCACACCTGGTGGAAGAATCAGAGGAAGCTCTCAGAGGAGAGGCCACACGTTGGCATTTAGGATCAGAACACTGGCCTTGTGTTTTAAGAGTGAGAGAGAGGGAGAGGGGGAGAGAGAGAGAGAGGCAGGTTGAGTATGTTTTGGGGCTTAAGGGCAGCAGTGTATAACAGTCTGTATTAAGCTGTTAAAGGTTGTTGGGTCTGTAGCCATGCCTTGAGGCAGGTCATAAATAACTTAGGTGGGAGCTATCATATCAGTGTGAGGTCACTGGGCTGCCATTTTGGAGAGTGTGTATGTTCCGTCCTGATTTATGATTAAGATTCACCAGGGGTTTAAGGGGACACCCGCGACCAAGAATAAAGCTGTATCACACTGGACTGTTAACACCTGGAATTTGTCAATCTGCTTTCCCTGTGTGTGTGTAGGAGGGTGTGTGTTTGTGTCTGTTTGTGTGTGCGCATGCATGTGTGTGTGTACGTGTGCGAACCCCCACGTGTACATTGTGATGGAGTGTAAGTGGCATTGGTGTTCAGTATCAGCTTTCTAGTCTTGTACATACTTACCCAGTGTGACACTTCACAGGAACTGTTTCATGTTGAATGGTTACAACATACCCTGAAAACAAGGTGTGTATGTATGCTTGTGCTGGTGTGAGCATTTTTATATGGAAGGGATTTAGAAAGTGCCTCTTTCCTGGAACTGGTGCCTCAGAGTCCCCCTGAGATTCCCTGTGGCTGCTGTGTGGCAAATCGTCAAGTTATTAATTGCCATCTTGGTGATTACTGTCAACATTTACTAGATTCACATGCAAACTTAATCTACAAAAGATAATGATACAGTATTTATTTGTACAGAAACACCAAGGACATTCAGTTCAAGCGGCAGCCTCTGAAGGGAAAGTCCAAACCCAGACCATGTAAGGTTTTTGAGGAGAGGATCATAGAGAAGAGCCAAGTGAACGAGGCACAGTGAGGTGTGACTGTAGTACTGACTGTGATCACGGTGACACAACATTAGATTATGGGTTGGGATATAATCTGTGGGTGGGCGTCGTCAAACACACAAGCAGCAATTATCCTGCCAACATTTTATATCTTAATCACTGTTTCATAAAACAAGGAATCAAAACCTGACAGTTGAAATAGTTATTGTGCACATATCCATTTTATAAACAGCCTACTGTTGAACCCTCTCTGGCAAACCCTCTGTGAGAATCTCCACCAGGCTTCATTTTCTTGTTTGCTCTAGATTATTTGAGGATTACGGATTGTGAAAAGCAGAGGAGTCAAGCACAGATCAGTGGTTTAAACAACCTCAACTCTGCCTTGTCATAACCCGCTCACAATCTAAACTTAAAAACATGACATAAAATAACCATAACCTTCATAACTCCATCCTTGATTGAGGACTACTTGAAATGTGGTTGAGTTCTGGTTCAAGTTGATTTCTGGTCAGTCTAAAAACAGGTTGTGGATCATAATGTGGCACTGTGGGCCTGTCGTCACGGTGAGGAGGAAGTGATGCTGTAGTGCCTCTCAGAACCCCTGCAGGGTGTGAGGGTCATCATGATCAGACAGCTGTGTTAATCCTCACTGTTCCAGACTGATCTGTCACAGCCTCCACCCTGAGAGACCTACCACAATGAGTCACAATGAGAGAGAGAGAGAGAGAGAGAGAGAGAGAGAGAGAGAGAGAGAGAGAGAGAGAGAGAGATAATGTGTGTGTGTGTGTGTGTGTGTGTGTGTGTGTGTGTGTGTGTGTGTGTGTGTGTGTGTGTGTGTGTGTGTGTGTGTGTGTGTGTGTGTGTGTGTGTGTGTGTGTGTGTGTGTGTGTGTGTGCGTGTGTGTGTGTTCGTTTGGTTCTTGAAATCACAGAACAATACAAAGTCATGTTCTGACCCTGTGTGTCCAAAGAGGAGGAAGTGGAAGGTGTGGGCTCTGCTGGAGCCACATGGCAGATGAGGTTCAACAATTATCTTTCAGGGGTCAGATGTCAAAGATGGGTATTATGTGTTAAAATGCTGCTAGCAAATGGCTGCGAATGGGGTCACAACCTCACCATGTGGCGTCTTCCCCCCTCATGGCATCCAGGAACTCCCATTCCTGACTTAAATGTCTGTCATACACGCACACGCACACACATGCACAAACACACACACTCACACACACACGTACGTACATATGAACCGGGCTAACAATCCCAAACATGGGGGAGCTTAGAACAACAGCCTGCTTGCCTGTAAGTAACACCATGTGTGTATGCGTGGGAAGCCTGCATATGCCCAGAGAGGTAAAGATGAGGAAGCTACTAATCCCCTTTAATGTGCTATATATCGCATGTGGATTGACTCAGTCCCAGTCAAACCCATGCCGTCTGCATAATTGTCATACCACAGAGATTAAATGATTGGGCCGGCTACAAACCTCTTTAACCTCTGAGGTCGTTGTCAGGGTAACAGAGAACAACTGCAACAAACTGAAGGCCACGTTCCAAACCATTCTACCCTGCTCTGTCTCTCTCACTCACACACAGACACACATAACTTGTTTACAGAGGATCCTGGATACTGTTTGGTTTTTTGTACTGAGAGTTCATCTCAAATGTGATTTTGATGCTTTGGAATGTTAATTCGTTCCCAAATCGAGTTTATACAGTATAACTAAACAACATGTTTAATATACATCTGTGGTCTTGTTGAAACTATGTTTAATGCCTGTTGGATTCAGAGCTTTGTGTTGATCTTTCAAACTCTTTGCGTTCGGGGTTTTGTTTGTGTGCCTTATTGCTCTTTGTCAGTGGTTGTCATGGAGCGCATGTCCATAACCTGTAGACAATGACACTGAAACAAATGATTGGTTGAAGAGAGACTCTTTATTGTATCTCTTCAAGGAAAAGTCAAGAATCCTGAAACCAAAGAGAATGTTGGGTTGAGTAGCGCATTCCGTTTGCCAATAATACTTTGACATAAGGAGCCAAAGTCGATTGTTTGTTGATCACGCCAGTTACTAAAACAAAGTAGCTTTTAACAATGTTTCTATCATGTATAAAACTGCCCATTTAAACAAATATGATCTAGTAATGTGAAATATATTATGAGAATAACGATCAAAGTATTGGTAGAGTATAATCTTATCATTTAACCTACCTCATGTTTGTCTGAAGCGCCATGTTGTTTATGGCTGCTTTCTTGTTGAAGTGCTGGTGTACATTAAGCATGAGGCAAGTTAGTCTATGAGTCATCGTTGACGGCCTACCAAAAGGCAAAAAGCCTCCTGAGGGGATGGGGGCCTGGGATTAATTTTTTTTTAAATACAATATAAATATAGGAAAAAACACACATCACAACAAGAGAGACAGCACAACACTACATAAAGAGAGACCTAAGACAACAACATAGCAAGGCAGCAACACGTGAAAACACAGCATGGTAGCAACACAACATAACCAACATGGTAGCAACACAACATGGTACAAACATTATAAGGCACAGACAACAGCACAAAGGGCAAGAAGGTAGAGACAACAATACATCACACAAAGCAGCCACAACTGTCAATAAGAGTGTCCATGATTGAGTCTTTGAATGAAGAGATTGAGATAAAACTGTTCAGTTTGAGTGTTTCTTGCAGCTCGTTCCAGTCGCTAGCTGCTGCGAACTGAAAAGAGGAGCGACCCAGGGACATGTGTGCTTTGGGGACCTTTAACAGAATGTCTCAGATAGGGAGGAGTGAGGCCTAAGAGGGTTTTATAAATAAGCATCAACCAGTGGGTCTTGCAACAGGTATACAGAGATGACCAGTTTACAAAGGAGTACAGAGTGCAGTGACGTGTACGATAAGGAGCATTGGTGGCAAATCTGATGGCCGAATGGTAAAGAACATCTAGCCACTCGAGAGCACCCTTACCTGCCGATCTATAAATTCTATCTCCATAATCTAGCATGGGTAGGATGGTCATCTGAATCAGGATTAGTTTGGCAGCTGGTGTGAAAGAGGAGCGATTACGATAGAGGAAATCAAGTCTAGATTTAACTTTAGCCTGCAGCTTTGATATGTGCTGACAGAAGGACAGTGCACCGTCTAGCCATACTTCCAAGTACTTGTATGAAGTGACTACCTCAAGCTCTAAAGCCTCAGAGGTAGTAAAAATACCTGTGGGAGGAGGGGCATTCCTCTTGCCTAACCACATGACATTTGTTTTGGAGGTGTTCAGAACAAAGTTAAGGGTAGAGAAAGCTTGTTGGACAGTAAGAAAGCTTTGTTGTAGAGCATTTGACACAAAATCCAGGGAGGGGCCAGCTGAGTATAAGACTGTATCATCTGCAATTAAAGGTATGAGAGAGCTTCTTACTGCCTGAGCTATGTTGTTGATGTAAATTTAGAAGAGCGTGGGGCCTAGGATCGAGCCTTGAGGTACTCCCTTGGTGACAGGCAGTGGCAGAGACAGCAGATTTTCTGACTTTATACACTGCACTCTTTGCGAGAGATTGTTAGAAAACCAGCCAAAAGACTCCTCAGAGACACCAATACATCCCACGAGAATGGAATGGTCTACCGTATCAAAAGCTTTGGCCAAGTAAATAAAAATATCAGCACAATATTGCTTAGAATCAAGGGCAATGGTGACATCATTGAGCACCTTTAAGGTTGCAGTGACACATCTGGAAACCAGGTTGACCAGAAACCAGATTGCATACCCGAGAGAATACTATAGACATCAAGAAAGCCAGGCAGTTGATTATTGACAAGTTGTTCCAACACTTTTGATAAACAGGACAAAATATAAATAGGCCTTTAACAGTTAGGATCAGCTTGATCTCCCCCTTTAAATAAAGGACGAACCGTGGCTGCCTTCCAAGCAATGGGAACCTCCTCAGAAAGCATAGACAGGTTAAAAAGGTTGGAGGTAGGCTTGGCGGTGATAGGAGCAGCAACCATAAATAAGAAAGGGTCTAAACCATCTGACCCAGATGTTTTATGGGGTCTAGATTCAGGAGCTCCTTTAGCACCTTGGACTCAGTGACTGCCTGCAGGGAGAAACTTGTAGTGGGGCAGGGGAAAAAGAGGGAGATGCATAGTCATATTAGAAGGGGTGGGAGATGAGAAAATGTTGGATGAGCAAGGAGGCATGCCTGAGTCAAATAGGAATCCTGACTTAATGAAGTGGTGATTAAAGAGCTCAGCCATGTGCTTCCTGTCAGTAACAACCACATAATCAACATTAAGGGACATGGGCAGCTGTGAGGGGGAGGGTTTTTTCTCCAGGTCTTTAACCGTTTTCCAGAACTTCTTGGGGTTGGACACACAGAGAACTGCTCCTAAAGTAACTATCCTTCCGGATAGCCTGAGTGCACTTATTTCTCATTTGCCTGAACGATAGCCAGTCAGTCAGCCTGAGTATGTGTGTGCCGAGCCTTGACGTGGAGTAACTCTGCAAGATCATGGTCGAACCAGGGGCTGAACCTGTTTTTAATTCTCATTTTCTTTATGGGGGTGTTTGTTAACAATACCCCTGAAAATATAAAAAAAGAAGGTCCAAGCATCTTCGAAAGAGGCGATCAAGATGGTTCTATACCATTTTACAGAGGCCAGGTCATGAAGGAAGGCTTGGTCATGAAAGTTTTTTAGCAAGCGTCTATGACAAATCAGGACAGCTCGTTTCACTGAGCAGCCATTACGAACACAGGCTGCAAAACAGTGATCACTAAGGTCATTACAGAAAACACCAGACTGATACCTATCAGGATTTGTGAGGATAACATCGAGGGGAGTTGCCTTTTCTGGGTGTTTGGAATCATACCTTGTGGGATTAGTAATAATGTGAGAAAGATCTAATTGCTTTAGGACATGGTCAAGGGGTTTAAAGATGTCCCAGTTTAGGTCACATAAATTCAGACTTAGTGTAAGGGGCCAGGAGAGAGCTTAGGGCAGGTAGGGTACAAGTGCTGATGGAGGACAATAGCACCCAGCAACAGTCAACAAAGAGCCATTTGAAAGTTTAATGCTTAAAACCAGAAAATCAAACATCAGTATTCAAAACACTCTTCAGATGGCAACAAGATGATATTGTACAGCAATTTCATTGGGTAACATGATTACAAAGCCGGTTTATGTAAAACCGTTGTATGGTGAGGGGTTATGCTAGTGGAACCCCTCGACAACATTCTGCTGAAAAGGCAGCGCGCGAAATTCCAAAAGATTTTTTAGAAGTATGTAACTTTCATACATTCACAAGTGCAATACACCAAATTAAAGATATACTTCTTGTTACTCTACCCATCGTGTCCGATTTCAAATAGGCTTTACAGTGAAAGCACAACATATGATTATGTTAGGTCAGAGCCTAGTCACAAAACACATACATCCATTTTCCAGACAAAGAGAGGAGTCACAAAAAGCAGAAATAGAGATAAAATGAATCACTAGTCTTTGATGATCTTCATCAGATGACACTCATAGGACTTCATGTTACACAATACATGTACAGTGCCTTGCGAAAGTATTCGGCCCCCTTGAACTTTGCGACCTTTTGCCACATTTCAGGCTTCAAACATAAAGATATAAAACTGTATTTTTTTGTGAAGAATCAACAACAAGTGGGACACAAGCATGAAGTGGAACGACATTTATTGGATATTTCAAACTTTTTTAACAAATCAAAAACGGAAAAATTGGGCGTGCAAAATTATTCAGCCCCCTTAAGTTAATACTTTGTAGCGCCACCTTTTGCTGCGATTACAGCTGTAAGTCGCTTGGGGTATGTCTCTATCAGTTTTGCACATCGAGAGACTGACGTTTTTTCCCATTCCTCCTTGCAAAACAGCTCGAGCTCAGTGAGGTTGGATGGAGAGCATTTGTGAACAGCAGTTTTCAGTTCTTTCCACAGATTCTCGATTGGATTCAGGTCTGGACTTTGACTTGGCCATTCTAACACCTGGATATGTTTATTTTTGAACCATTCCATTGTAGATTTTGCTTTATGTTTTGGATCATTGTCTTGTTGGAAGACAAATCTCCGTCCCAGTCTCAGGTCTTTTGCAGACTCCATCAGGTTTTCTTCCAGAATGGTCCTGTATTTGGCTCCATCCATCTTCCCATCAATTTTAACCATCTTCCCTGTCCCTGCTGAAGAAAAGCAGGCCCAAACCATGATGCTGCCACCACCATGTTTGACAGTGGGTATGGTGTGTTCAGGGTGATGAGCTGTGTTGCTTTTACGCCAAACATAACGTTTTGCATTGTTGCCAAAAAGTTCAATTTTGGTTTCATCTGACCAGAGCACCTTCTTCCACATGTTTGGTGTGTCTCCCAGGTGGCTTGTGGCAAACTTTAAACTACACTTTTTATGGATATCTTTAAGAAATGGCTTTCTTCTTGCCACTCTTCCATAAAGGCCAGATTTGTGCAATATACGACTGATTGTTGTCCTATGGACAGAGTCTCCCACCTCAGCTGTAGATCTCTGCAGTTCATCCAGAGTGATCATGGGCCTCTTGGCTGCATCTCTGATCAGTCTTCTCCTTGTATGAGCTGAAAGTTTAGAGGGACGGCCAGGTCTTGGTAGATTTGCAGTGGTCTGATACTCCTTCCATTTCAATATTATCGCTTGCACATTGCTCCTTGGGATGTTTAAAGCTTGGGAAATCTTTTTGTATCCAAATCCGGCTTTAAACTTCTTCACAACGGTATCTCGGACCTGCCTGGTGTGTTCCTTGTTCTTCATGATGCTCTCTGCGCTTTTAACCGACCTCTGAGACTATCACAGTGCAGGTGCATTTATACGGAGACTTGATTACACACAGGTGGATTGTATTTATCATCATTAGTCATTTAGGTCAACATTGGATCATTCAGAGATCCTCACTGAACTTCTGGAGAGAGTTTGCTGCACTGAAAGTAAAGGGGCTGAATAATTTTGCACGCCCAATTTTTCAGTTTTTGATTTGTTAAAAAAGTTTGAAATATCCAATAAATGTCGTTCCACTTCACGATTGTGTCCCACTTGTTGTTGATTCTTCACAAAAAAATACAGTTTTATGTTTGAAGCCTGAAATGAGGCAAAAGGTCACAAAGTTCAAGGGGGCCGAATACTTTCGCAAGGCACTGTATGTTTTGGTCGATAAAGTGCATATTTATATCCAAAAATCTCAGTTTACATTGGCGCGTTACATTCAGTAATGTTTTGCTTCCAAAACATCCGGTGATTTTGCAGAGAGCCACATCAATTTACAGAAATAGTCATCATAAACTTTAATATAAGATACAAGTACTATGCACAGAATTAGAGATATACTTCTCCTTAATGCAACCGCTGTGTCAGATTTCAAAAAAACAAATCAAGCCATACAGATATCCGCCATGTTGGAGTCAACAGAAGTCTGAAATAGCGTTATAAATATTCACTTACCTTTGATAATCTTCATCAGAATGCACTCCCAGGAATCCCATGTCCATGAGAAATGTTTGATTTGTTCGATAAAGTACATAATTTATGTCCAAATACCTCCTTTTGTTAGTGCGTTCAGTTCACAAATCCAAACTCACGACGCGCGGGCAGGCCCATGCGAAAGTTCAGAAGAAAGGTCATATTACAGTTCATAGAAACATGTCAAACGATGTATAGAATCAATCTTTAGGATGTTTTTATCATAAATCTTCAATAATGTTCCAATCGGAGAATTCCTTTGTCTTCAGAATTGCAATGGAACTCTCACGTGAATGCGCGTGACCAGCTCATGCCACTCTGGCAGACCTCTGACTCATTCAGCTCCCATTCCCCCCTCCTTTACAGTAGAAGCATCAAACAAGGTTCTACAGACTGTTGACATCTAGTGGAAGCCTTAGGAAGTGCAACTTGACCCCATATACACTGTATATTCGATAGGCAATGAGTTGAAAAACTACAAACCTCAGATTTCCCACTTCCTGATTGGATTTTTCTCAGGTTTTCGCCTGCCATATGAGTTCTGTTATACTCACAGACATCATTCAAACAGTTTTAGAAATTTCAGAGGGTTTTCTATCCAAATCTAATCGGCATATATTAGCAACTGGGCCTGAGTAGCAGGCAGTTTACTCATCCAAACATGAAAATTCTGCCCCCTATCCCAAACAGGTTATGATACAGTATATGTCCATGGGAAATTACGCATTTATGGTAGAAAAGTGTTTTGGGGCTATCATGATGGAACATTCCTAGCTGGAGGGAGTTCCTGGAAAGAATACTTAGGTGCTCAGTTGGCTTTTGCCTGGGAGAGAGCAGGCTGGGCAGGTAACAGGTTGGCTAGAGTAGAGTTAATGTCACTCCCTGACCATAGAGAGCCCTTGGTTCTCTATGGTTTTGTAGGTCAGGGCGTGACTACGGGGGTGTTCTAGTTTTCCTATTTCTATGTTGGTGTACTTGGTATGGTTCCCAATTAGGGGCAGCTGTTTATCGTTGTCTCTAATTGGGGATCATACTTAAGTTTTCCATTGTTCCAGCCTGGTTTGTGGGATATGGGTTTGTGTATGTGCATGTAGCACCACTGATGTAACGTTTCGTTTTTTTAAATAGTTTTGTTTGGAAGTTTTGCATTATTAAAAGATGTGGAACTTTAATCACGCTGCGCCTTGGTCCGTCTCTCATCACGATCGTGACAGAATATCCTACCACGAAAGGACCAAGCAGCGTACAACGGAGGGTAAAGTGAGTTTGACCTGGGAAGAGATAATGGGAGGTTGCGAGACCCTTTTTGGGCAGGAGTCGCAGAGTAATCAGGAAGGACAGCGACAACACCGGGGCCGCGGCCCCAGAAACCCTAAGATTGTTTTTGGGGGGGCACATGGAGCTGGTGGTCGGGCAGCGGAGAGTGCCAGAGCCTGTTTGGGAGTCAATGGAGGAGTGCAATGAGGGATACCGGAGAGAAGAGTTAGCGAGGAGTATGCTGCAGCGCAGGCATGCTGAAGAGCGGGTCATCAGTCCGGTGCCATCTGTGCCAGCTCCTCGCACTCACCCTGAAGAGCCAGAGACCGTCAGGGAGGCGATGGAGAAGTTGGGAGAGCGAGAGAGGAGAGAGATGTTGTGCAGGTGTGTTCTGCTCAACATTCAGCCTGAAGAGCCTTTCAGCAGTCTGGTGAAGTCTGTGCCGGCTCCACACATCTGAACTCCAGTGCGTCTCCTCAATCCCTGCACCCTTCCTGAAGTGCATGTCAACTTCCCGGTGCCACCTGTGCCGGCTCGACTTACCAGGCCTCCAGTGCGCCTCCTCAATCCCGCTCCTAGGCCGGAGCCTTCCTCTGCGCCAGTGCCCAGTCCAGGCACGGCGTCCAGTCCCTCTCCAAGGCCGAAGCCTTACTCTGCGCCGGTGCCCAGTCCAGTCACGGTGCCCAGTCCAGGCACGGTGCCCAGTTCCGCTCCAAGGCCGGAGCCCTCCTCTGCGCCGGTGCCCAGTCCGGGCGCTGCGTCCAACCCATGGCCAGGGCCCTCTGCTCCGATGCCCAGGCACAACGTTCAGCCTGGCGCGAATGCCCGGATATGGGGTCTGGGCGGGGGCTACGACCCGCACTAGAGTCGCCACCGACACTAGTCACCCCCCCTGCTCTCCTCATTTGGTTTCATGTTTTGCGGGCGGAGTTCGCACCTTTGGGGGGGGGGGGGGTGTACTGTCACTCCCTGACCATAGAGAGCCCTTGGTTCTCTATGGTGTTGTAGGTCAGGGCGTTACTAGGGTGTTCTAGTTTTCCTATTTCTCTGTTGGTGTACTTGGTATGATTCCCAATTAGAGGCAGCTGTTTATCGTTGTCTCTAATTGGGGATCATACTTAAGTTCTCCATTGTTCCCACCTGGGTTGGGGATATGTGTTTTGTGTATGTAGCACCACTGATGTCACATTTCGTTGTTTATTGTTTTGTTTGGAAGTTTCGCTTTATTAAAATATGTGGAACTAATCACGCTGCGCCTTGGTCCGTCTCTCATCACAGATATATCTGGGAGAGAGCAGGCAGGGCAGGTAACAGGTTGGCTAGAGTAGAGTTATACCTGGGAGAGAGCAGCCTGGACAGGTAACAGGTTGGCTAGAGTAGAGTTATACCTGGGAGAGAGCAGGCTGGACAGGTAACAGGTTGGCTAGAGTAGAGTTATACCTGGGAGAGAGCAGGCTGGACAGGTAACAGGTTGGCTAGAGTAGAGTTATACCTGGGAGAGAGCAGGCTGGACAGGTAACAGGTTGGCTAGAGTAGAGTTATACCTGGGAGAGAGCAGGCTGGACAGGTAACACATTGGCTAGAGTAGAGTTATACCTGGGAGAGAGCAGGCTGGGCAGGTAACAGGTTGGCTAGAGTAGAGTTATACCTGGGAGAGAGCAGGCTGGACAGGTAACAGGTTGGCTAGAGTAGAGTTATACCTGGGAGAGAGCAGGCTGGGCAGGTAACACATTGGCTAGAGTAGAGTTATACCTGGGAGAGAGCAGGCTGGGCAGGTAACAGGTTGGCTAGAGTAGAGTTATACCTGAGGGAGAGCAGGCTGGACAGGTAACAGGTTGGCTAGAGTAGAGTTATACCTGAGTTTTGTTATAGGCAAAGAGTTGTTGCCGGAATATTTTGTACTGAGAATATGTTTGATTTATTCAAGTCTTTGTCAACGACCTGTTTGTTATTTTCTGTACAAAGTTTATTGGCCAATTAGTCCTGCACCTGGTAATATTGTCAATAAAAGTCTCTAAGAGAGGTGAGCACCAGAACATCCTGTCTGTCTCCTCACTGTCCGATCCGTGGCTTCGGTTACTGCTTTGTATTTGTGTTTGTGGACCGTAGTGCTCTATGGTCTTCAGAACCGTGTTGCTCTGGCTGCCAGGCTTTGTCACATATCTGTGCTGTGATTCAGAGCTGTACCCACAGCAGAGACCTTGTGTTTATGAGGTGTAGCTCGTAAACTCTCTAATGCTGTATTAACAATCACTTTCTTATAGAGGCGTTGGTTTTATGGAAACATGTATGTTAAAGAGACACATGTGGAACTGAGTTTATACACAGAGAACTCTTGTTTCTTCATTATCAGCTGCCTGGCAAGCTCAAGACAGTCCTGAAGTTCATGTGCAACGTTTTTCATTAGTCATGCCATTAATGTAAAAAAATAAAAACACTCATGTTTTTGTTCATCAGCTATCTGATTGGTTACATTTGTTGCCCTAAATGTGGACCTGGAGTGTGAATGAATGCGTACAGAGAGAACTAGCCAGAGAAAGAAGAGAAAACGCTTGAGATAAAGAATGAGGAAAGTAGAAGAGACCCAGGAAGGATCGATAACAGCAAAGCAGATCATTCCTCAACAACCTCCAGACAGTGATTAAAAGAACATGGCGATGGAGGATTGTTATTCTAGGAGCCTGGTTCTGAAAGGGAAGTCTCTAGATCAATGGCCCGTGTTGCAGAGCTTTTATTGTGAAACAGAGGCTTTTATTGTGAAGAAGGTTTAGGCTGACTCATGCAGAGAGCAAGGGAGGCTGAGTCTGGCTGCTGACTGCTCTATATATGCTGCTCCGCTACCTGGCAGACTGGCAGAAACAACCACACACACACTCCTCCTGGGGAATACCTGAGCTGCAGACAGACACACTCACCTGGGCCACGTCACTGAAGGTATTACTCTTTCTTACAAATTCTTTACAGAATCAGACACAACATTTGTCAATTTAACACACTTCAGTGGAAGTGAGCGTTTATGGAGAGAGGGGAAGGGAGAGGGAGAGAGGGGAAGGGAGTGGGAGAGAGGGGAAGGGAGAGGGAGAGAGGGTGACAAGCAAGCAGCAAGATGCTCTTCATTAACGCTAAGTCAAGTTCAGTTCATTAGAGAGAGAAGACGATGTGAACACACCACATTAGCATAGCCACTGTTGCTTTATGCTGAGCTCACTGCTTCAATGAAAGACAGTGTTGCCATTGTTCTTTTTTCTGTGGTAAAACTTTGTGGTCTAAAACGTATCTCAAAATCACAATCTGTCATTTATGCTTCTGAAGAACTAAAAAGGGTTGAATTGAGAGATGGAATGAAGGAGTACAGAATAAGGAGAGACACAAATGATAGAGAAGGAGAACCAGGAACACTTTTTCGTAATTTCTGTCTGCTTTGCCAGCCCCTTAGACAGTTAATGTAAAAAGCATGTGTTGGAGTATGGATGTGTGGTTTGTAGGACAGAGAGAGGCGGAGATAGAAACCCATTCATTTACTGGAAGTTCTGGGAAGTGGTTATTCTGGAAAGGATAGGGCTGGAGGCAACTGGCTGCTTTACTGATGCTTTATTCTGGGTTGTGTCAGTGTTGTGTTAGTGGTGAAGGACCCGTTGTGTTTTTATATAGGTCAGTTGTGTGGTGCCCCTTTGAGGTCTGATAGATTAGTTAGCACAATAGTCTGTCAGGTAAGAATAGTAGTGTCAGGTTTGGCTTTAGTCCTTCACTGGGTTCTCTTGTTTCTACCCCCTCCCTTCCCCTCACTTTCTCTGGCTCTCCTCCTCTTTCTCATTCTCCCTCTCCACTCCTGCTGCTAATCCCATTTAATGGCGATGTCTTTCCCATTCCAATCCCAGGAAGAATGTCTTGAGCATTCCTGCAATACAGAAAAACACTCTAACCGGACAGAGGGAAGGAAAAAGGGGGAGGGAAGTAGGAATGGGAGGGAAGGAGGTAGAGAGGGAAGGAGGGATGCAGGGAAGGAGGGAGGAAGCGAGGGAGGAAGGGAGGGAGCTCACTGTTCATTCTCTGCACTTCTCACCTATTATTTGATTCTACATAAAATGGCTCCCAAGATAGACAGATTAAATAGAGAGGAGAGAGAGAGAGATGGTTGGGGGAGAGACATAATTTAAGGGGTTGATGGGAGCTGGAGCAACCCTGAACTGTTAGTCTGGTCAGAATGAGCCACACGCTCTGTGCAGTTGTTAAAGCGGGGGAAAAGAAAACAGTCTGGTTCTGTTTTATGTGTTGTGTGTGCAATTAGAGCCAGAGAGAGAGGGAGGGAGTGGGGTACAGACAGAGCAAGGGAGGAGGTGAAAGAGAGAAACATAGAGAGGTTGAAAATACATTTGGAAGTCTAGGAGAACAAAGACAGAGAGAAATTGAGTGGGACATGGAGAGAGAGAGAGAGAATGGGAGTTGATAACAAAAAGTCATATTCTACTTTATGCTTTTCTGGTTTCCTTTGTTGTCTATATGAAAAATGTCAGGGACTACTCCTGCCAATACAGAACCTCAAGTTGAACTGATCTAGGAGCTGAGTCTAGGGGGCTATGAAATGTCCATGGAAAGTTGGACGGCTCCTCTGTCTCCTCTCTCTCTCCTGAGGAGGAGCACTCAGCCAAACCATGGGAGGAGGGATTAGGGAGAGCTGTATGAGTCGCTGTGAGTGAAGAGTTTGGGCCTGCATGGTGGTAAATTAGCCTGTGATGTGGGTCAGGTCAATGGGTTAACTCTGATTCTAAACCTGACTGGACTGGAGGTTCGGCCAACATGCACCTCCATGTGGAAAAGGATATGATTTAGACTGATGATTTAGACTGTCCTTTCATTCAAAATATCCAAATTGTGTGTGTACATGTAGGCCTGCTTGTGTATGTACTGTCTCTGTTTGTGTTTGTTTTTTGTGCGGTTTGTGTGCGCACAGCCCACACCAGTTTGAGGACTTCACTTGAATTTGTTGATGGAAGTTTATCATGATCTAAAGTGATGATGTCAAACATAAACATTCAGCTATCTCGCTGGGGGTGTTTGTATACAGGAGTCCTGTGAACTGTTATTGCAGCCGCTTACCGTAAACTTAACAAAGGACTAGTCTCCCCCTCCTCTAATAGAACTCCAAATGGTTGTCTAAAAAAGAGCTTTGATCTTATTAGAGACCCTTGGTGACCAATGTATGTGTAATGACCTGCTACTTTGCTGTTGTAAATACAGATGTCATAGTGTAAACATTATTCTGCAGCGATGGGACAAATCATTGAGAACTGTGTTATGGTGATTTTGGCCCATAGCTATAGGATTCCTGTTTCTTGTGTCTCCACAACAGGAGAAGATACCCATTGATGGCACATCGATCCCTCAGTATTTCCTTAATTAAAGTCAACCAAATAAGTAGTAGCTAATAGTCAGTCAGGTAGATAACCAGCCAGTTAGTCAGAGTCTGTCAGTCTCAGTCAGTTCAGTCAGTCAATATGTCAGACAGTGTGACAGACTAGGCTGTTTCTGTCATGGATCAGTCAAGTGCAGGTTGACGCGCTGTAAGATGTAATGGGGGTGTGTTAATATAGGTGAAGGAAGTGTGAAACAAGCTGTCAGGCACAGTGAGACACTGATCACTGATCATACTGTACTGTCTGTCTGCTCATGCTTGTGGAGGTGTGTTTGACAGAGAGAGCGAGGTGTATTTGCATACGTGATTGCAGTGGGAGTCAGACTCAGGAGTCTCTGGTATTTCCCATGCTCCTATTGATTTCACCCTGCGTTTCTGGACCTGGTCTGATAAACTCTTGGCCCGGGGCATGGTTTGGGGCCAGCATGTTGTTGTGTCACCACCTTGGTGTGTTTCCACTGTATCTCACACACACACACAGCGGCTGTATTTGTTTTGGAGGTGTAATGCCAGGGCTCCATTCTGTTGTTTAGGTATATATCATTCATGTTTGACAAGGCCACACTTTTTAAAAGCTGTAGACTGGCATGGTGACGTGTGGTTAAACAGTGACACACACACACACACACACACACACACTCATAAACACACATTAATATGTAGGTACAAGTCTGATTGTGGGAAAATGTACAACTGTTGTTCAGACATTTGAGTAGATCAACAGCTTTTCACTTATTCATAGCTGGCTTGTACAGTATGTACACACAGTGCAGCAGGAAGCTTAGCCCCTTGTTGCTGTTTACAGAAAGAACCCCCTCATTATTGGCTATTTACACTCAACTACTTCCTGTCATCCCATGGTCGCTTCCTGTCATCAGTGAGTGCTGCTGGCAGAATCCCATAAACCCTTTCCCTCCTCTACTCCTAGTCAACCAGCGGCTAAGACATTCTCCCCTTCCCCGTACCCAAACAAGCGAGGTTGTAAAACCCAGCGATGGCTCACAGCTTGCATGGTGGCATGTCAGTCAGTAAAACTGTAGATCCTATATCTGTATAGACTAGAGGCCATCATTGTCTAGGAAGCACAAACCAGTAACTGTGTGTGTAAACAGGACCTTTATAGACATGTTGATTAGAGAGAGCATTGATTAAAGACAGCATGATTAGAGAGAGCATTGATTGAAGACAGCATGATTAGAGTCACGGAGAAGAGGCAGCTCTGTGGCTGGCATGGTATGTTTCAACTTGCTCTGACTGCTATAACATGGTCTGTTTCAGCTTGCTCTGACTGCTATAACATGGTCTGTTTCAGCTTGCTCTGACTGCTATAACATGGTCTGTTTCAGCTTGCTCTGACTGCTATAACATGGTCTGTTTCAGCTTGCTCTGACTGCTATAACATGGTCTGTTTCAGCTTGCTCTGACTGCTATAACATGGTCTGTTTCAGCTTGCTCTGACTGCTACAACATGGTCTGTTTCAACTTGCTCTGACTGCTATAACATGGTCTGTTTCAGCTTGCTCTGACTGCCACAACATGGTCTGTTTCAGCTTGCTCTGACTGCCACAACATGGTCTGTTTCAGCTTGCTACATTATGCTGTAAAATACAGATTCAATGAACTCTTACTCAGACAAGCGGTACTGACTCCGTTAAGCTCAGTGATGCTGCTAATCTTTGCATGTAGGAACTGGAGTTAAAAAGCCACCACCAGAATAATTGTATAATTGACGTGTTATTATGAGTATAATTGAATGCTGAATGGTAAATGAATCAAAAAGTTTTTCCTGAAGCGCTCTCTCATTGTGTTCAATGTTAAAGAACTTACACCCAGGAACCAGGCCAACTGAGTGACGCAGTGGTCTAAGGCACATCACTACAGACACCCCGGTTCGAATCCAGGCTGTATCACAACTGGCCATGATTGGGAGTCCCATAGGGCGAGCACAATTGGCCTACTATCGTCCGAATTTGGCCGGTGTAGGCTGTCATTGAAAATAAGAATTTGTTCTTAACTGACTTGCCTAATCAAATATAGGTTAAATTATTATACTTTTTTTTAAAAAGTATTTTTCATGATGAGAGAAAAAGAGAAATAACATTTAACAGCCTATTAATATCTCCAAATGGAGGCTGAGAGAGAAGGATAAGGAGAAAGAGAGAGAGAGATTTAACTGTAATGTAGCGTTACAGTTTGGAATGACAGAGCTGAGCTCTGCAGTTTTTTCACACTGTAACTGGGTGTTGTGTGGGCCAGTTGGCTCAGCTCGGTACAGCACAACACTGGGCCGTTGACATGGAGACAGAGAGCAGGACGTTCCCTCTCTCCCTCCCTGCAAGTCCCTACTGCACCGCAAGACAGAGGAACCGACTGTCAGAGGAACCGAGGAAATAAGTGAATTAACGTCAGTCATTTCTGCAGGTTCTGTCATTTATTACCTGCTCACAGGAGAGAGAACGTTTTTACCAAGTACCAACTCAGAGCTTTGTACCTTGTAGAAATTCTGTCTACATACAGTAAGTGTAGACCTACAGTTTTGTTTCTTGTACCCCAGAGAGTCAGACTGGCATCTAGAAAACATGCAGTTGAGAACAGCTGTAGGAAAAGACCCTTTCAGACTAAACAAGGCATGTGGAGAGTTGAATGTTAATTGCTGTAAATTAATAGGCTGTATGATTTTAAGTCAATGAACATCCACCTCTTTAAAAAAAAAAATTACCCCCTTTTCTCCCTAATTCCATGGTATCCAATTGTTAGTAGTTACTATCTTGTCTCATCGTTACAACTCTGGTACGGGCTCGGGAGAGACGAAGGTCGAAAGACATGCGTCCTCCAAAACACAACCCAACCAAGCCGCACTGCTTCTTAACACAGCGCGCATCCAACCCGGAAGCCAGCCGCACCAATGTGTCGAAGGAAACACCGTGCACCTGGCGACCTGGTTAGCGTGCACTGCTTCCGGCCCGCCACAGGAGTCATTGGTGCGCGATGAGACAAGGATATCCCTACCGGCCAAACCCTCCCTAACCTGGGCGACGCTAGGCCAATTGTGCGTCGCCCCATGGACCTCCCGGTCACGGCCGGCTGCGACAGAGCCTGGGCTCGAACCCAGAGTCTCTGGTGACACAGCTAGCATTCAAGACTAATAGATCCATCCTGTTCGGTTATCAATAGAGAAAGAGCTTGATTGAGAGAGATGGAATAGTTCTCTGAGTAATTTCATAGGTGGATGTTGGCGAGGCAGATCTGGTTGAAGGCTGGACCATGCAGGGTCACAGTGTCAGGGTTACGTAGTGTCAGGCTGGCCCACACCTGCTATCCTGGAGGCAGACTGATGAAGCTGAACAATTACACTGATCTTCTCACTGACAATATGATAATATATTATCTGACAAATGCTAATTCAATGGAAACATTGAAATGAAAGTAAAATGTCAGAGTTGACATACAACACAATTGGAAAGTTAGTCATATGCGGAAAGTGCGACAAATATCTCTTAATCGTGTGATTGCCCTTTAGTAAAATAAGAAAGTGGAATTGGACTGTAGTAACTGTTCTATATAAAGAAAGAACACCTTTTAAGGCAAGGAGATGATGTCAGTCAGTCATAGCCAGCCAACATCCACTCTGCCCCCCCCCCCCACTCCCCCCCCATATACTCAGGAGAATTCTAGAGACCGGAGAAAAAACACTAAGACAACTTTTTGGATATATTTGTAAATTCAAACTGGGCTCCTAGCAATGAGATAATCCAAGATATTCTAGGCAGGCTGGAAACCATCGGGTGGGTTATTAACAGATGCAGCTACGTGGACAAACTGTTTTAAAGGCTCTCCACATGATTGAACGCACAACACAGGCAGTCCGGCAGTGAAGGAGTCTGTTGAAGAGAGAAAGACAAGGCGCTGAGGAAATGAAGCATGTTTCCCCTCTGCTTGAGCGAGCGGGTGAGGCGAGGAGAGGCGCTTCTGCCTCATGCGCTGAGAGAACATAGCCAAAAAAGGAATGAAAACGGTACAGAGGAGTGGACGCCGAGGCTGGCTCTCTCAGCAGATGCCAAACTATTCTTGTAAAAGTGCTCTTTTGGTGGAGGCTTGAATGTCCAACATTGCTGGGATTTTTAGGAAAACACATGGTGAAAAGTGCACTGCACTTGTGCTAATTCTTATAAACTGTAACCTACAACAGCACACAGGTTATGACAGGTTGGAGTGATTTAAATAATGACTGTTTATTTGGGTCTGAAGTTCCACTGTTGATACACTCTTAGAAAAAATGGTTCCAAAGGGTTCTTCGGCTGTCCCGATAGGAAAACCCTTTTTGGTTCCAGGTAGAACCCTTTTTGGTTACATGCAGAACCCTCTGTGGAAAGGGTTCTCTATTTTAGATACCACTTCTTTTTTTTCTAAGAGTATACTAATGATGGGAGCATGTTTATTTTACCTTTATTTAACTAGGCAAGTCAGTTAAGAACAAATTCTTATTTACAATGACAGCCTAGGAACAGTGGGTTATCTGCCCTGTTCAGGGGCAGAATGACAGATTTTTACCTTGTCAGCTCAGGGATATGATCCATCAACCTTTCGGTTACTGGCCCAACATTCTAACCACTAGGCTACCTGCCGCCGTAAATGATCTGGAAGCATGTCGAATATCTGTCTTATGATGTTTTCACTGACAGAACTGACATTTTATTGTAAAATGTTCACTTGTTTAGTTCTTAACATGTTAATTATTATTCTTTATTATTCTTTATTCAGGAAAAACAAATTGAGATCAGGGTCTCATTCTCAAGGGTGTCCTGATCACAGTTATACAACAAATATGTCAAACAAAACAGCAATCAATACAATGTAAAATAAAAATACAAAATACAGTAGAAAGAGGGAGAGGAGGCTGGGGGAGGGAGTGTGGGGGGGGGGGTGGACCCTCGGACAGAAAATGAAAAATAGCAGAAAAAACTCTTCCTGATTATTCAGCATCTGGAACAGATTGTGGGAATGCAGGTCTAGTGGAGTCCTGATGACAAGGCATGTTGCTGTAGCTATAGTCTTCTACCCAGGCTTTCTGAAGGATTCACTACTAGTCACACTAAGACTGGGCCATTAACATGAAGGTCTCTGACACATTGGGGTTTTATAGCTTTCCCAAAGACCCTTCTCCCCTTTTGCTACCCTGAGAAGATAACTCTTCCATTTCATGTGTGTTCTGGAGTTCCCACTCTGCAGTCCTGTTACAAGCCCCCAGACGCAAGTAAAAGATGTCCCTGTAATTTACCCCTTCAAAGCAGGGAGTGGACATAGGATGTGTAGTTTACTCGCCCCCCTTTTTTCATTCCAGTATACAATGTCACGTTGTATAAATGATTGGAGACAGGCGCAGGAATATGTAATAGGGGGTTTTAATACTCCACTAATACAACATGCCATGAAAAGGCAGGGGGACGAAGCCCAAAACAAACACGTACACAAAAACACAGGGATGTGACCCAAACAAAAGAGCGAGGTAAAACCGCTAATAAATACAAGGGACGAGACCCGCAATAACAATACATGAGACGAGACCCGTAAGAACAATACATGAGACGAGACCCGTAAGAACAACACATGAGACGAGACCCATAAGAACAATACATGAGACGAGACCCGTAAGAACAATACATGAGACGAGACCCGTAAGAACAATACATGAGACGAGACCCGTAAGAACAACACATGAGACGAGACCCATAAGAACAAGTACACAACAACACATGAGACGAGACCCATAAGAACAATACATGAGACGAGACCCGTAAGAACAATACATGAGACGAGACCCATAAGAACAAGTGCACAACAATACATGAGACGAGACCCATAAGAACAAGTGCACAACAATACATGGGACGAGACCCGTAATAACAAGTGCACAATACATGCAGCACGAAAGCCGAAACAACAAAGCACAGGTACTCACAAGACCAAAGGACATGGGAACAATAACCGACAAGACAATGGTGAACAGAGGGCACATATATACAGTTATTAAATCAGGGGAATTGGAGTCAGGTGTGCGTAATGAGACAGTTCAGTGACGTCTAGAGGTCGGTGTCGTAAACCTCCAAGACTGGTGCACGGAATGAGCAGCAGTACCGAGGGAATCCATGACGGTCCATCAGGGGGCCGAAGTTGCGTCGGACGGGCCAGTTGCAGCTGCCGAAGTTGTGACGGCGTCGGACGGGTCAGAGGTTTCTTATCGGTCTATTAACTCATCGACAGCATGGTAAATCCATGAGTCAATATTTTCAAACAACTCTTACACTAAAAGGGCATTATCATCATGTTCACAATTTCACAGTATTTCCATCACTGGACAGTTTATTAGGTACACCCATCTGGTACTGGGTCAGACTCCCTTTTGCCTCCAGAAAAGCCTGAAATCTTCAGGCATATATTCTACAAGGTGTTGGAAACGTTTGTTGCTTAGTTGGTGTCAAGGGACCTAACGTGTGCCAGAAAACATTCCCCACACCATTACACCTCCGCCACCAGCCTGTGCTGTTGACACCAGGCAGGATGGGCCATGGACTCATGCTGTTTACACCAAATCCTGACTCTGCCATCAGCATGACGCAACATTTTCCACTCCTCAATTGTCCAGTGTTGGTGATCGTGTGCACACTGATCGTGCCGCTTCTTCTTGTTTTTAGCTGATAGGAGTGGAACCCGGTGTGGTCGTCTGCTGCAATAGCCCATCCATGACAAGGATCAACGAGTTGTGCATTCCGAGATGTCGTTCTGCACACCACTGTTGTACTACACCACTATTTGTCTGTTTGTGCATTATTCTTTTCATTCTCCTTCAACCTCATCAATGAGCTGTTTTCTCCCACAGGACTGCCTCTGACTGGATGTGTTTTGTTTGTTGCACTGTTCTCGGTAAACCCTAGACTCTGTAGTGTGTGAAAAGCCCAGGAGGACGGCCGTTTCTGAGACACTAGATCTGGCACTCCTGGCACCTAACGTAGGTCACTCATTTTGCCCATTTCTAACATTTAATGGAACAGTAACTGAATGCCTCAATGCCTGTCTGCCTGCTTTATATAACAAGCCACGGCTACGTGACTCATTGTCTGTGGAACGATACATTTTCGTGAACAGGGTGGTGTACCTAATAAACTGAGAGGTGAGTTTGACTACACTTGGACTTTAAAACGGCAACAATTTCGCTACGTCCCATGGCAAAATGTGTAGAATTACAGGAAATCAGTAGGATCAGTAACCTCCTGAAAGTCTTAGTTTCCCCATCCACTGATCCCAGACCAGGCCGGGCCAGAAGTGATGATTGTACAGTGAGTAGACCGTGTAGGAGGGCTCAGTGTGTGAAATCCTCATGCAGCCATACCTCTGTGACAGAATACAATACTCCATCATTAGGACTCACCCCTGCCTGAGAACAAGATGCGACAGAGACGTGTTTGTTTTTGTTGTTTCATCACATTTCCCTTTAAGAGATGTGAGCTGCCACACCTTGTCCCTAGTACAGTACTTGTATGTCTCTCTCCCGTCTGTACCGAAATCAATTACATTATTACAATGTTATTATCACGTATTTTATGACCATGCCTAGTCTTGTCCTTGACCCCGCAGAGGTCATCACTCTGTTGAGCGTTTGTCATAATGGAAGACAACATTGGCAGAACTTCCTCACATTTCGTACTCCGGTCTCCTTTTAAAATGTTTTATTGTTTGATGTGGCTGTCGACAGGCTGGTCTTTTAAGTCTTTCTGGAGCTATCAGTCCCTGCACCCTGTGCAGTGGTTTCCTCCCCACTAATCAGCACTTTACACAACGCACACACACATATATACACACACACACACACACAGATGGTAGCTCGGATGGCTAGCTGAATTAACCACACCCCACGGTCCCCCTGAACCCTTTAACCTCAGGCCTGACAAGCTATCAATTCCAGGCTGGTGAAAAAACGTAATTCCTGATCGAGGAACCCTGGACGGTCCAGTGCTGATGTCATCCCCACAACTCTGTGTGTGCTTTTCAACTACTCACAGTAACAGCCTGTAACTTTAGAGCAATATCTCAGCATGACTGGGATGCTCATTCTCTATGATTGTTAAATTGCCAATCACAATTGTCTATGTAATTTGCGTAACCAGAGAGAGGCGGGGAACGGAGTATTGTGTCAGTCATGGGAAAAGGGATGACAGTCGAATGCTTTCGTAACATTTCTACAACGTGCCTGAAACCTTGTAGCAGTGTTAACTCATCCTGCCCAGCGTTTTAGTGGGGTTGAGAGGATGTAGTGTGTTAGCGGGTATATGTCCTATGTGCTGATTGGTGACCTGGGGGAGGAAACTACTTCTACCTGGCTCTCTGGGCATTTCTACATTTCTACTGACTCAGACACAATTATGTGGATATACAGGAGTCTAGTAAAGTACTGTATGAATTCCATTGGTCCACACTTTATGGTATGCTTCTGGTCTACCTGTGTGTGTGTGTGTGTGTGTGTGTGTGTGTGTGTGTGTGTGTGTGTGTGTGTGTGTGTGTGTGTGTGTGTGTGTTCCTGCTTTCACTTAGCAGACAAGCTTGTTTGAACTTTGTCCATTTTGTAGAATTTTTTTTAACTGTTTGACACAATCATTCACAGTGATCCCACTGTCCAGTAGATGATGCCCTTGTGTCCTTCCTTCCAGGAACGCAGAACAGTTGAAGCAGCTGCAGGATCAGATTATATTGGAACAGCAGGAAGCAGCCAATTGGATCCAACATCAGGAGCAAGAGCAGGAAGTCCCGCCTCTGCCACAGCAGCCCCCGGAAGTGCCCTCTCTGCCTTCTCCTCCTCTTCCCCCTCCTCCCTCCTTCCAGGAGCTGGAGAGCAGCGCCATGCAGACCAGCACCTTCAACTACGCCCGGCCAAAGCAGTTCATTGCTGCCCAGAGCCCTGGGGGGACTGGCCCTACGGGGGGCTATGTCACCCAGTCCTCGGGGTCCTCTGGTTCCAGCCTGCCCTCCCCCCTCTCCCCACCCACCTCACAAAAACCCTTCACCAGGGTTGTCCTGCCTCCCTTCAGTAAGGGCGGCAGCATTGAATCTCAGTCCCCTTCCTCTCCCTCCTTCCCACCTCCACCTCCTCCCTTCCTCAGTAGCAACATTTCATCCTTGTCAGGCCCTGCCAAAGACTTCCCTCCACCCCCTCCTCCCCCTCCTCCACCTGTCTCTTCGGCTCCCCCCTACTCCCTCGCCCACTCCAACAGCTCCTCCCCCTTCACCTCCATGCCCCAATCACCTGCTGGCTTCCTGGCCTCTGTCCTTCCAGCCACACCCACTAGCCCATCCTTCAACGCCCTGGGCCTGCCTAAAGGGAACGGGACTATGTGAGTATCTATACACATACTGTGCGCACAGTTACACTGGCTCTCTGTGGGGCAGTACCCTATACTTTCAGACCCTTTCATTCCCCAGTCAAATGGGAGTGTAATGTGTGCATATCAGTCAGTGAGTGACAGCCTGTAGCCAGGCTGGCTCTCCCTCTCCCTCGCCTAGCAGCAGCTGGAGGTTGGAGGTCTGCTGCTAGATGGAAGATGACGTGTTTACATTCTTATACAGCATGTTTACAGCACAGAGACCAGGGCTATTACACTCAACCTCAGCTCAGAGAGCACCGTCTCCTGAGGGGTGTGTGTGTACGTGTGTGTGTGTTAGAATGTTTTGCCCATATGGAAAATATACACAATGACTTGTGCGAAGGGAGTGACAAAGTCAAAGAAACAGATATTTGAAGGGTTTATGCATAGCTGAGATTTCAACTCACACTGCTGCACTCCCAAAGGGTACTGAAGGTGTTCCCATAGGAGAACCCTTTTTGGTTCCAGGTAGAAGTATTTTGGGTTCCATGTAGGACCCTCTGTGGAAATTGTTTTACATGGAACCCAAAAGGGTTCTACCTGGAACCAAAATGGGTTCTTCAAGGGTTCTCCTATGGGGACAACTGAAGAACCCTTTTTGGGTTCTAGATGGCACCTTTTGGGAATTTTCCAAAATTCAATCATATTTCTCAAGTCAAAAAAGCCCCACCATCTCAGGCCAGTCCTGACTATGCACCCAGAGTGAGCTTGGTCATGTTTATGTTTAGTTAACTGATAGAGATCTGGTGTTGTGTAGATAATCCTGACTCTGATTTGTCTGATGATGCCTGGCTGGCTGGAGAAAGCATCCACTATACTCTGCTGTCAAACACACTCTCCACCCCCCCCCCCCCCCCCCGCCCCCCTTATCATCAAGTCCTTTCCTCTGTCTGTTTTTCCCCCTCACCATGGCATTCCTGCAGCAGGGGAGAGAGATAAGAGGACCCTGTGTAGAATGCTTGAGTTGGACAGAGAGAGAGAGAGAGAGAGAGAGAGAGAGAGAGAGAGGAGAAGGAGAAGGGGCTTATTCTGACTATCACAGCTTCTAATAAATCACAGTCAGTCCAACACACACACAAACAACAGATGATATATCATGATCTACTGTAGAACGACACAGCAGCCGCTATTGAGTGAAGTGGGTTTAAAGGTCTGGGATGCCATGTTCTAATCTCCTGGTCTGTTGTGTTCTGTCAGCAGTGCTTTTCCCCGGATGCAGTCCAGAGGAACCCCACGCCTGGCCTCAGACTCTGACATCCAGGGAACCAAGGATGCTGTCATTCAGGACCTGGAGAGGAAGCTACGATTCAAGGAGGAGCGCATGAGCAACGGACAACAGGTGTGTGTGTGTGTGTTACTGATTGCCTTCACAACACTGTAGATGACTGTGTGTTTGTAGGTAACTAGGGAATGAAGCTGTTTTGTAACATTCATTAATACAATCACTCCATCAAGTCAAATGTCAATCCTATTTCATTTCCAACCATTCAATCATACTACATAGCGTAACTATGCCACAGATATGATCACAGACATACATACTACATAGTGTAACTATACTACAGATATGACCACAGACATACATACTACATAGCGTAACTATACCACAGACATACATACTACATACCGTAACTATACTACAGATATGATCACAGACATACATACTACATACCGTAACTATACTACAGATATGATCACAGACATACATACTACATAGCATAACTATACTACAGATATGATCACAGACATACATACTACATAGTGTAACTATACTACAGATATGACCACAGACATACATACTACATAGCGTAACTATACCACAGACATACATACTACATAGTGTAACTATACCACAGATATGACCACGGACATACATACTACATACCGTAACTATACTACAGATATGATCACAGACATACATACTACATAGCATAACTATACTACAGATATGATCACAGACATACATACTACATAGCGTAACTATACTACAGATATGACCACAGACATACATACTACATAGCGTAACTATACTACAGACATACATACTACATAGTGTAACTATACTACAGATATGATCACAGACATACATACTACATAGCATAACTATACCACAGACATACATACTACATAGCATAACTATACTACAGATATGATCACAGACATACATACTACATAGCATAACTATACTACAGATATGATCACAGACATACATACTACATAGTGTAACTATACTACAGATATGACCACAGACATACATACTACATAGCGTAACTATACCACAGACATACATACTACATAGTGTAACTATACCACAGATATGACCACGGACATACATACTACATACCGTAACTATACTACAGATATGATCACAGACATACATACTACATAGCATAACTATACTACAGATATGATCACAGACATACATACTACATAGCGTAACTATACTACAGATATGACCACAGACATACATACTACATAGCGTAACTATACTACAGACATACATACTACATAGTGTAACAATACCACAGATATGACCACAGACATACATACTACATAGCGTAACTATACTACAGATATGATCACAGACATACATACTACATAGCATAACTATACTACAGACATACATACTACATAGTGTAACTATACCACAGATATGACCACAGGCATACATACTACATACCGTAACTATACTGCAGATATGATCACAGACATACATACTACATAGCATAACTATACCACAGACATACATACTACATAGTGTAACTATACTACAGACATACATACTACATAGCATACCTATACTACAGACATACATACTACATACCGTAACTATACTACAGATATGATCACAGACATACATACTACATAGCATAACTATACTACAGATATGATCACAGACATACATACTACATAGTGTAACTATACTACAGATATGACCACAGACATACATACTACATAGCGTAACTATACTACAGACATACATACTACATAGTGTAACAATACCACAGATATGACCACAGACATACATACTACATAGCGTAACTATACTACAGATATGATCACAGACATACATACTACATAGCATAACTATACTACAGACATACATACTACATAGTGTAACTATACCACAGATATGACCACAGGCATACATACTACATACCGTAACTATACTACAGATATGATCACAGACATACATACTACATAGCATAACTATACTACAGACATACATACTACATAGTGTAACTATACTACAGACATACATACTACATAGCATACCTATACTACAGACATACATACTACATAGTGTAACTATACCACAGATATGACCACAGACATACATACTACATAGCGTAACTATACTGCAGATATGATCACAGACATACATACTACATAGCATAACTATACCACAGACATACATACTACATAGCATAACTATACTACAGATATGACCACAGACATACATACTACATAGCATAACTATACTACAGATATGACCACAGACAAGCAGCTTTTTTGAGTCCAACATTTTTTTTCTCCATGTCATCCATTTCATAGTGTTAATAGTTTCATTAACAACCATTTATCTCCAGAAGACCATGTCTTAATATTTGTAATGAGTGTGTGTTGCTGTTGCGACTGACACACTAACCCCAGCTGACCCATTAATCGGTGCTTTCAGAGGTTAACATATGAGGAGAAGATGGCTCGCAGGCTGCTGGGGGCAGACAACGCAGCCACAGTACTAAACACACAGCAGCAGGATGAGGAGCCAGTTACACAGGTACGCTGCTGCTACTGCAGGCACGCCAAGGAAGACCATCTGTGTGCTACACCTTAGCTCACTGTATTATTGCATGTGTATGGCCCATATTCAGCTACACATTCAGTCATAGTTTGCAGTCACACACCAATGTGATGAAGTATAAAATATAGGCTATAACTGGAAATATTAACTTACAAATTTAGTCTTAAAGATTTACTAAACACAAAACCTCAGTACAGATTTGACACACACAGATTTGTTTCATTGACTAAAGCCAATCCTCACTGCAAAGTACACAGACTCTAGAAGTGAGCTGCACCGGGTTTGTCCTCTCATAGCTGCAGACAGTGGCGGTGGTCTTTAGGTCAGGCTGTTCTAGGCTGCTATCCTGTAGTGATGTTGGGCTCTGGCTGCCTGGAGGCCCATGGGACTGAACCTGGTTCCCTGTCTGATAGATTTGTCTGGCCACCACTCTGCCTGGGGCTGTGAGTTTACCTGAGAATAAAAGCCACAATTGCACGTTCCAATTCAGAGCAAATTATATGGAAATGTGTGTGTTTTGTGGAAATGGTGGTTACAGTCATAATGTTAATATATTGTATAAGACTGATCGTGCTGTTAAACTCTTTAGTGTGAATGCAGGTAATTATACACATGTTTTGGTGTGCGGTTGGACCTCAGGACATGACATCATACAGTAACACAGAGACCACACCTCTGTTCTTTTCTCTTCACAGGATTCCAGTTCCTCTGACATAGAATCTGTCCCTCAAAAGGTTATTCAAGCCTCTTTCTCTCCTTCCTTCTCTTCGCTCGTTTTCTGACTCACTGTGTGTGGTCACTCCCCAATCTTAAGCCGTTCAACAAAGCCACACTGATAATAATGATATTAGATGTGTTCACACACCCTCTGACTGTAGCAGGATCCGACCTTGAAACCTGGGAATGAACTGATAAGGATAACTTATTTTTGCTCAAAAGTTTGGGGTCACTTAGAAATGTCCTTGTTTTTGAAAGAAAAGCAAGCTCTTTGTCCATTAAAACAACATAAAATTGATCAGAAATAGTGTAAACATTGTTAATGTTGTAAATGACAATTTTTTTAAATGGAATATCTACATAGGCCCATTATCAGCAACCATCACTCCTGTGTTCCATTGGCACGTTTGTTAGCTAATCCAAGATTGTCATTTTAAAAGACTAATTGATTGGTTGCTGATAATGGGCCTCTGTATGCCTATGTAGATTTTCCACTAAAAAATCTGCTGTTTCATGCTACAATAGTCACTTACAACATTAAATGTCTACACTGTATTTCGGATCCATTTGATGTTATTTTAATGGACAAAAAATTGTGCTTTTCTTTCAAAAACAAGGACATTTCGAAGTGACCCCAAACTTTCGAAAAGTAGTGTACATACATTTGACAAAAAGCTGATTAAGCAGGTTCATTCATGGTTCTGGTATGGTCGTTGTGGTGGTTACAGAGCTTTTGACCAGCTGTAGTCTTCAGCCAGTGCTGACTGTACCCAATTACTGACCAATGCTCTTCATGAAAAAGCGAGTAAGCATGTCCAAGGCTTTGTCACTGTACATGTCTAGCACTTTTAAAGGTCCAACGCAGCGTTTAAAAACATCTAAATATCAAGTTATTTCTGGGGAACAATTCAGTACCTTATTGTGATTTTCTATTAACATTGTACAAAATGAATTCAAATAGAAACAAAAATAGCTTCTTGGTAAAGACTGAAAACTAGCTGTTATTGGAAGAGGTTTGGAACCCTATTTCTTATTGGTCTATTTCTTAACTAAAACAGTATTATTCCAACCTCAGTGTGGAAATGTAAATAAAACAAGAAATTCAAATGCACTGGGACTTTAATGTACATGTTGATTAATTTAGTGTTTGTTAATTGGTCACTTTTGATATGTTAATCAAATATTCGGAGCATGCATGAGTTTGTTCCCAACACCACCCTGACATAAGATACTAATATGAACATGGTTCACTGTCATTATAACTATGAGATGAACCTGTTGCTGTGTGTGTGTGTGTGTGTGTGTGTGTGTGTGTGTTACGTGTCACATGTCCTATATATCTCTTGTTTGTGTACGTGCATGAGCGAGTGAACGAAAACTGAGAAAACAATAACAAGCATTTAAGGGCGGGAGAGAGAGAGAGAGACGAAGAGAGAGAGAGAGACTCCTGCAGCTGTGTCTTGGGCATGTAATTATCTGTCAGTCAATTCACACTACTCTCCAGATGTTGCTTCTGCCTCGACAGCCCGAGCCAGGATGGTGAGACTGAAGGAGGAATAGATAGAAAGAGGGGAGGAATAGAGATATAGTTGAGAGGGAATAGGGAGAAACTGGGTATATGTGAGAAAAATGAATTGTTGTGCTTGAATGAATGAAAGAATGAATAAATCAATGAATTCATGCATGAGTGACACAAAATGCTTGTGGCGGAGTGTGCTTCTTGTTCATCAGTTCTTTCTGTGATCCAGTTCCTCTGATTTCCGTCTCTTCCTGTAGTTGTGTTGATGCTCTTTGAGCTCCATCACCCAGCATTAACCCTGCTTCCTCTCTGTGTGCTCTGCAGGAGTACAAGGTGTCCAGCTTTGAGCAGCGCCTGATCAGTGAGATCGAGTTCCGTCTGGAGCGCTCTCCAGTGGAGGAGTCTGACGACGATGTGCAGCATGACGAGGATGCCACCGGCACCGGGGTGGTGCCCTTCTTCGACAGCAAGCTCAAACACTACAAGGTGTTCGAGGGCATGCCCGTCACCTTCTCCTGCAAGGTCATTGGAGACCCCAAGCCAAAGGTCAGAGGTCACACTGATCAGCCGTTCTTAATGTCAATATTACTGTCACTTTATTCAGGGTGTATTGTTATATGGTGTACATTTTTTATGTACCAACATACAGTATTGTTCTGTGAATTGGGAGTTGAGGATGTGTAGTGTTGTTAGTAGTAGGTTGAGGTACATGTACAGTGATTTGCTATAAGGGCCAGGCTTGGTGTACTAACATCTGAGTCCACCACTGCCTATCCCTAGCTCATAGGGCTTCTGTCATGACTGGGTGATGACAGGCATCAGATGAACGGAAGAGAGAGAAAAAGAGAGGGCCGATAGAGGGGGGATTGCAGTATAATATAATAATATACTCTTTTCTCTCTGCTCCTATAGGTCATTGTGTAACTCTGTGTTGTCCCTGTCCACTATAGATCTACGGGTTTAAGGATGGGAAGCAGGTCATTGTGTAACTCTGTGTTGTGTCTATCCTGTCCACTATAGATCTACTGGTTTAAGGATGGGAAGCAGATCTCTAAGAGGAGTGAACACTACAGGATCAGTCGTGACGCTGACGGGACCTGCAACCTCCACACCACCGCCGCCTCATTGGACGATGACGGCAACTACACCATTATGGCTGGTAACCCTGAGGTGAGAACACCCAACACACACAGGACCTGACTGACTCATACCCCATATAGAAAACCCTGCACACACATTCACACCAAACTGCTGTACACAGGGGACATACTGTATCTATGAACACACATTATCAGGACCAGTCAGTGGTGCTGGTACTGTTAGCAGTCATTAGTTCCATAATAATGGAGCCGCGGAGAAGAAAATGGTCTCCAGCCAGCTGGGCCCTCTCGCTCCCTCTCTCAATTAATTCAATTCAAAGGCTCTATTGGCATGGGAAACATTGCCAAAGCAAGTGAAGTAGATAATAAACAAAAGTGAAATAAACTAAAATTATCAGTAAACATTATTCTTTTGGAACTTTTGTGAGTGTAAAGACATTTCAAATGTCATATGTGCATATAGTTAAAGTACAAAAGGGAAAATAAATAAACATAAATATGGGTTGTATTTAAAATGGTGTTTGTTTTTCACTGGTTGCACTTTTCTTGTGGCAACAGGTCACAAATCTTGCTGTGATGACACACTGTGGAATTTCACCCAATAGATATGGGAGTTTATCAAAATTGTGTTTGTTTTCGAATTCTTTGTGGATCTGTGTAATGAGGGAAATATGTTTCTCTAATATGGTCTTAAATTTGGCAGGAGGTTAGGAAGTGCAGCTCAGTTTCCATCTAATTTTGTGGTCAGTGTACATATAGCCTGTCTTCTCTTGAGAGCCATGTCTGCCTACGGCGGCCTTTCTCAATAGCAAGGCTATGCTCACAGAGTCTGTACATAGTCAAGCTTTCCTTAAGTTTGGGTCAGTACCAGTGGTCAGGTATTCTGCCACTGTGTACTCTGTTTAGAGCCAAATAGCATTCTAGTTTGCTCTGTTTTTTTTTGTTCTTTCCAGTGTGTCAAGTAATTATCTTTTTGGTTTCTCATGATTTGGTTGGGTCTAATTCTGTTGCTGTCCTGGGGCTCTGTTTGTGTTGTGAACAGAGCCCCAGGACCAGCTTGCTTAGGGGACTCTTCTCCAGGTTAATCTCTCTGTAGGTGATGGCTTTCTTATGGAAGGTTTGGGAATTGCTTCCTTTTCGGTGGTTGTAGAATTTAACGGCTCTTTTCTGGATTTTGATCATTAGCGGGTATCGGCTTCATTCTGCTCTGTATGCATTATTTGGTGTTTTCCGTTGTACACAGAGGATATGTTTGCAGAATCTATTTGTCTCAATTTGGTGTTTGCCAAGAGTGTGCAAAGCTGTCATCAAGGCAAAGGGTGGCTATTTGAAGAATCGCAAATATAAAATATATTTAGACTTGTTTAACACTTACTACATGATTCCATTTGTGTCATTTCAAAGCTTTGATGTCTTCACTATTATTCTAAAACGTAGAAAATAGTCCAAATAAAGATAAAACCCTTGAATGAGTAGGTGTTCTAAAATTTTGGACCGGTAGTGTTTTTGCTGTTTGCTCTTTGTTATAGAGCCAAAAAGATTGGAGAAGTGGTTTATCCATACATCTCCATTTTGGATAGATAGCTCTCCGTGTTGTTGTTTGTTTAGTGTTGTTAGAGTCTATGGATTCTTCAATTACATTGAGCTTATTTCTGACGTACCGTTCCTTCTTTTTCCTTAGTGTATTTCTATATAGTTTTAGTGATTCACCTTAGAGACGGCGTAGGCTCAGATTTTCTGGGTCACTTTTTGGTTGGATAGGTTTCTCAATTTCTTTCTTAGGTTTTTGCATTCTTCATCAAACCATTTGTCCTTGTTACTTTTCTTCGGTTTTCTGTTTGACATTTTTAGATTTGATAGGGAAGCTGAGATGTCAAATATACTCTTTAGGTTTTTTGCTTCCAAGTTTACACCTTCACTATTACAGTGAAATGTTTTCTCCAGGAAGTTGTCCAAAAGGGATTGAATTTGTTGTTGCCTAATTGTATTTGGTAGGTTTCCACACTACTTTCCTTCCATCTATAGCATTTCGTAATATTATCCTGTTTCTTTGGCTTTGATGCCTCATTATTGAGTATTGCTCTGTTCAAGTGGACAGTGATTTTGCTGTGATCTGATAGGGGTGTCAGTGGGCTGACTGAACGCTCTGAGAGACTCTGGGTTAAGGTTCGTGAAAAAGTAGTCTACAGTACTACTGCCACGAGATGAGCTATAGGTGTACCTACCGTAGGAGTCCCCTCGAAGCCTTCCATTGACTATGTACATACCCAGTGTGTGACAGAGCTGCAGGAGTTGTGGCCTGTCTTTGTTGGTTATGTTGTCGTAGTTGTGCCTAGGGGGGCATATGGGGGAGGGAATACTGTCACCCCCAGGTAGGTGTTTGTCCCCGTGGGCTGAGGGTGTTAGGTTCTGGAAATGATTCATTTCCCCCTATAGGATGGAGAAGCTGTCTTCATTAAAGTATGGGGATTCTAGTGGAGGGTTATAGGTAGCACACAGGAGGACATTTTTCTCTGTTGAAATCATTTCCTTTTGAATAGCCAAATGTAACATTTTCTTGTTCTAATTTAATAGAGTGAGTTAGGTCTGCTCTACCAAATTTGCCGCTGGTCTGGGCGGGGTGTCCAGGTGGTCTGGGCGGGGTGTCTCGCTAGTCTGGGCGGGGTGTCTGTTGAGCTGTTGCTCCTGTGTGAGGTGTTGGGGCTGCGGTTGAGGGTGGTGCCCTTTAGGGTCCAGACGAAGGTGGGCAGACCTGGTCTTAAAGGCTGTTCAAGTCCAGAGTGGAGTGGTGGTTCAGGTAGACATTTGGTTTTGAGGCACAGTCATGGGAAATACTTGTGTTTACCTGCTGTATGTTAGCAGGGTGGAAGTATTTTTGTGGTAGCAGGGAGGAGATAACCTCTCTCTCTCTCTCAGGGGAGGGTGAGCTGTACTGGAAGGATGATGGTCCAGGCAGTGAACCAGAGGGGGAGGAGCCAGCGCTCTGCACCTGGACACATCCGCAGGTAAGGCCACAATGACTGACAGGCACAATGGCTGTCAGTCATTTTGCCTGACAAACACAGGGAGAAGAAGGACAAACGAACACTGTTGGCTATTATTCATAATTAATAATGGGCTTTAGAAATGTGTTGGCAGGGTTCTTGCTGGCTATTATTTGCTTCTGGACTGCCTTAATGCATCAGTACTGTGCAAGTACAGACTCACACTCATTCACAATAAGTGGTCAATACACCAGGTGTATGAACATCCGTCCTAAGATACCGCTATTATAAACTATTAAAAGAGTTATGGGCATATACAGGGTTTACAGTACACTTATGTTGATATTAGAGTATTAAATCAAACTTTTTGTGTTGACGTTTTTATATTCGTTGAATAGTGTAGTGTGGGTGGGTGGAAACACCTGTTGGTTCTTGATCTGTGCAATGATTTTTCAATAAAATATCTCTCCCAAATATATTAACTGTCAAACACACACACAACAGTCCAATAACCTGATATGATCCACTCGCAGATAAGGCTTTCATATCCGGTCTGCCTGAGTGAAGCTTTTTAATATATCCATCAGTGCCTCCCTCCCTCATCTCTCTCCTTTTTACCCTTTATCTTCCCTCTTTTCTTCTCTCCCTCTCTTCCCCCCTCTCTCGCCTCAGACCTAGGTCTCGGTCCAGAGACAGTGGTGATGAGAACGAGAACATCCAGGAGCGTCACTTCCGCCCCCACTTCCTGCAGGCGCCTGGTGACCTCATCGTCCAGGAGGGTAGGCTCTGCCGGATGGACTGCAAGGTGAGACCACGGACCCTGAACACAGCCCTTCTTGACCTCAAACTACAGCTACACCTTTAGGATTCTACCATTGTTGGCCTGTTGGTTAGGGAAGAGTGTGAGGCTTTTAATTAATGGAAGCATTACAGATTAAGAATTCAAAAAAGGAACATTCCAACTTTCCAAAATGAACCCTGGTGTTGAGCACATAGTAAATCGGAGGAAAGGAGTGCAGATCCACCCTCAAATTCTCTCTGTGTCAGTGATGAGGAGTGTCTGTGGGCCTGAGAAAGGCATCCTCCCTATGCATTCCATATACTGGAGAAGAAATAATTGCAGCTATATATTTCATCTCCTCTTCCATGATGAATGTCTCAGAGCGAGTGAGGAGAGGAAATGCTAGTGTCATTTTGCTAGGATTAAGAGGATTCTCTCTCACTCTTTCTGCCATTATTTCTCCCTCCCTCTGTTTTCTCTGTGCCTTCCCTTTTCTCTGTTTCTCCCTCGGTCACCAATCGTTCCTCTGCAGCCTGCGGCAGTCAGACAATTAGAAAACTGTTACAAAACTATAATAAAACCTAACAGCACCATACACGGAATTCACACGCTATAACAAGACTCTCTTTTTATACAAAAAATAGAGTGAGTCATCAATGATATTTACTTCCAAATTATTTGTAGTTTTCAAACTTTCCATGCCCAAAATGGACTACAGGAAGTGTACTACATGAATGTTCAACAACAAATGACTTAATTCTACTTCTAGCACTTAATAAACTCAAGGCCGGATACATACACATGCACATACACAAACACGCACACATAGGTGGGCTCTACCGTGCACAACTGAAGGAGGGGCAGGTGTAGGGTTTCTCTGGCATGCAGCGGGTGCTGAAAAGAGAGGCAGGTCCTTTCACAGGCCAGGCAGTTCCCATGAGAAAACATGCATGCGACCGGGAGACTCCAGACAAACGACAATAAAACACTGTTGATCTCACACTGCAGACAGAGACACACCATAATACCGTACTCACAATGCAAATAAATACCAGCACATTTACCCTGCAAATAAACACTGTCATGCTCCAGCTCCAGATTCAAAACATTACATTGTATAAATAAACACAATGTGATGAATGAGTTATTGAGTGTTTGTTGTGTTCCCCCTTTAGGTGAGTGGCTTGCCCACACCAGACCTGATCTGGCAGCTGAATGGTCAGACCATCCGTCCTGACTCCGCCCACAAGATGCTGGTGAGGGAGAATGGCGTCCACTCGCTGGTCATCGAGCCCGTGTCCAGCCGTGATGCAGGCATCTACACCTGCATTGCCAGCAACCGCGCTGGACAGAACTCCTTCAACCTGGAACTCATTGTAGCAGGTAGACACCCATACAGTACATATGTGTATAGGCATAGACAGATGAACAGCATTGAAACATTGTCACAATATTTCAGATGTCTTCTCAGATATAAAAGACACTTTGTCTACTTTTAGTTGTTGATTCAAATAATGTAGTACTAATCACAATGCATCATAGTTTGATATGATTAACCTTCGTCTCTCTCGTCTCCAGCCAAAGAGATGCACAAGGCCCCTTCGTTCATCGAGAAGCTACAGAACACTGGTGTTGCCGAGGGTTACCCGGTGCGTCTGGAGTGCCGTGTGTCGGCTGTTCCCTACCCACAGATCTTTTGGAAGAAAGAGAATGAGTCTTTCACGCACAACACAGACAGGATAAGGTAAGACAGCACTACCACTCACCGTCTATGGCTTGTATTACATAAATCCAATAGAATACCAATATCATTGGTAAGCAGCCTCTCTAAACTGGAGATGCTTAAAGATAAAGATATTGATGATCTGACAACATTCGGTGAAACTCGGTCCTAAGGGTGTGTTGAATAATTTTTTTCCCAGCATGCACCAGGACAACTGTGGCTATCTGTGTATGATCATCCAACCAGCAATGAAGGAGGACGCTGGCTGGTACACCGTGTCTGCCAAGAACGAGGCTGGCATTGTGTCCAGCACTGCACGACTTGACGTCCACAGTAAGTCCCCCAGACAAACACACAGGACCAAATGTAAACTGCAAAAAAATCTATATCAATATATACTCCTTCCCCCTCTTTCCTCTCCTCAGCTCAGTGGCAGCAGCCCAACACTCCCAAGCCTAAGAAGGTGCGTCCGTCGACGAGTCGCTATGCAGCGCTGACAGAGAGAGGACTGGACGTGAAGGCAGCCTTCTTCCCCGACTCCAGCCCCCTGCAGCCGGGAGGCCTGGTGGAGAGTGATGACCTGTAGAGACCAACGGGGGCACCACATGCCCAAACAAGTCCCTAATGTAATGCCTTAAAACTAACCCCTGACTCCAGTACCAGCCCTGTTCCGCCCCGTTCTCCCCAGACATAGGGGTAAATGTAACCCCCTCCATCCGAGGTGTTGTACAACAAGGCCACAGATACCTTTCTGGAAGATGGATGACGGGCAATGTGACACCCCATAATATCTGTGTCAATCAAACATGGATCCCAATTTAGGATCAGATGTTTCCATTTTGTCAACCATTAAAGCAGAGGAATCTACCCTGAGCGGCCATTGAAGTTTATTTTCGATTGTAAAACTGCCATTACCACACAAACATGTGTTCACCTCTGAAATGTCTGAGATATCGCACATGATCTCTCTGTAACAATTATGATTAAAGGTTTAAAGTTCAAGTTGAAAGTAGCATTATTATGCATGTTACAATGTTGCCATTTGTAACGCTGTATCTAAATGGATGACGTTTTATGAAATACTCCCTCAACAAAGGCACCAAATTGTAGGGGCAGAGATATTTAGAAACGGGACAGACTTTGGATCTGCAATGGAAAGTCCAAAGCATGGGAGCAGCACATCATGTTTCCCAGAAGAGACCCCAAAACAAAGTTATTATTTTATATGGGTATCACAGCATAGTCTGGGTAACATAGCACAATATGGATATCAGCAGTGTCTATTTTTTTTGTTGTTACAAGTAGCACAATACCCTAGATATCAGCATTGTTCAACATGGTTCAACATTTATCATAATTACCATAGATATTGCACAAGGCCGGGCCTTACTTACTTTTCGCCTCTGTTTTTCTGTCAGGTCAAATGACCTTGGAAGTTAAAACTGTTTAGTAACTTTAGATGAGTTGTGAAAAAGAGAATGTTGGCTGAATGATGCAGACACCGTTGAGAGCTTTGTGTTACCATAGTAACTTCAGTGATTGATTGATTGATGGAAAGAGAGGTCCGTGACATGCTAGGAGGTACTGGCATGTGAAGGTTGACTATAACAGGGACAGGATGAGGGGTTATCCTGGGCTAGGAGGCCCACAAGATCTGTCTCAGCCCAGTGTCAACAGTCACTTCAACGCTTGTGAACTGTGTGATACGTGAGTGGGAGACATCAAGAACAGACAAAAGCAAGTTTTTCAGAATGGAATTCAGTGTGAGAAGATGACAAAGCAATGGATTATGTTGATGATGATGAAATGATGAAGAAAATGACCGTTATGACAGATTCTGGAGATCATTTATTTCCTTTGATGTTTCAGTTTAAAATCTTCACAAACACATGAGACAGTCCTAAAAATGGCTTCAGTGGATTGATCACACACTACAGATGGTCTGTTTTATTTTTGGATGAAAAAAAACCTCTGTATTTACTTTCCCAAGAAACTTGACAGGAATGATGTATCTTCTCTAATGTTCAATGACAAAACATAATCCTGACTGTATTAAAATATCACACTTTTTAAAACTATATTGCCTTAAAAGATCACTTGGGCCTATTTCAATCACTATCTGTCCATATTTTTCTGAGGCACTTATGACAAGTATTTTTGACAATTATAAACTGTTTAGAAGGGAGAATATATGCACAGAATTGTATTGAAATAAGTAATTATATATTTTCTTTCACTACTGTATCACCAAATGGGCATATCTGGCTGTATCTGTTCAGATCATGTTGTTTCATCCTGCCATGACTGGTCACACAAACATATAGGACACCTTTTTGATGTATATGCCAATCTGTGCCTGTATATGGAATGTTCTCCTGATATCATGTTAGTTTATGAAAGATAATAAAAAATCAAAGTCTGGAGTTACCGTGTTTATGTTGAGTAAGGAGACCCTGGACAAATCAATTCCACACCAATGTACTCAGCAGCCATATTATCCATCACAGGGAAAATTCCATTCTTTATTGAAGAATCTTATTGGATTATATTTTACCTTGATCTCAGGTTTAAATTGTCTCCACCTTGATCTTAGGTTAAATAACACAATGATTACAGCTCACATGGCAGACAGCAGCTGAGCGCAGATGCACCAGATCCATGAAGGCTTCTAATGGCATGTAAATGTATGTGACTGGTGAGTACCAGCTGGGTGAGGGGACTAGCACTCTCCAGTGAGATACAATGTTTATCCACTGGAGGAAATAACAGATGATACCATTTCAAATCTCTGCAATACTATATTGTACTGTCTTTAGTCATCCTATTTAGCTAGGCTAGTTTGCCAAAGTATGCTGCAGAGCTGTCTGACGAAATCATTTTACTAGTTCTTCAAAGTAGATAAGGCCTACTTTCACAAACAGCCTCTATCAACCTCGACGTTGTGCACATTCCTCTCTCATGCGGTCTGTGTGCATCTAACCTAACGTATAGTAGGCGTAAAAGTGTACGCGTCTCTGACCTGAGCCGGTAAGAACAGGTGAAATGGATTATGGTCATTGTAGTTAATTACCACATTTCTGCGGTGAACTACGTTGAATATTTGCTTAATGAAACCTACAACTCCATTCACCCCGGCCTCCTACATAGCTCTTGACTTCTCTAGCGAATGATTTGGTTTCTCTCTAGAGAAACGGCGCGTTGGCTCACAAAAAAATAACTAAATGAAATTAAAGTAATTCTGCTCAGCACTAATTTCCTCACATTCAAAGGCAAGGTGAATCAGAATTAAAAAGTACACTCCAAAATCAGTTAAAAAGACATGAGCTTGAGTAGACGAAAAGCAGATATTAAAAATCTGATTAAAAGCAGATATTTATAAAAGGCAGATATTTAAAAACAGATGGTTCATACCTACTCCCCCAGCCCCGCTGTCATGTCTGTCCCGATGAAACCTAGCGGAAGAGAAGGGAGGACAGGATCAGGACAGAACTAAATTCGAGCCAAGAGAACAGTGGAAACTAATATCCTAGGTACAGTACAAGACTGTTTCTAATTTAGCATGCCAATGACAGAGATGACAAAATCATAAACAGACTAGGGCAAAGGCTAGGAGTTGAGGAGAATAAGCAGACAGATGAAAGAGAGAAACAGTAAAGAACGGAGGAAGAGACAGTTCCACACCTGGAGCCAGCAAGTTAACCCTGATGTTTCGCGAGGCCACCTCCTTGGCCAGAGAGCGAGTGAAGCCCTCCAGACCTGCTTTACTGGCACTGTACACACACTGACCTGCGTTCCCCTTCAACTCCACCACAGAGCCTATAGTACACACAGATCACATGAACACAGTAATTGGGTTAACTCAAGGTAAAGTGAAGTGGGAAATTGTGTTTATTACCTGGACCACAACCACCACCTTGTGGCCAAACTGCAACATTGAATGCATCTGATATCTCAAATAATGACAAGGGGCTGTACATGCAGTAACAGTACCTATGTTGACAATGGCCCCTCCCTGAGTGTGGAGCATGCTCCGTAGCGCTGCATTGCAGCTCAACCTGCTCCCCAGTTGGTTGATATGAAGCATAGCCACCATGTCTTCTTGCCTGGTCCACAGTAACAGACCATCCCTGAACACACACAGACAGGGAGGTGCATACACACACACAGGATATGGACGAGTTCTTAAAAAAAAATTACGTTTACACATGCAAGCTCACCTGCTTAAGACTGCCATGGGTGTACTGAAGGTATGAAACTAACCTATGCGAGTACTGATTCATTCAGTCACACACCTGTTGGTGCCAGCTGCATTGACCAGGTATGAAATGTTTCCACAAGTCTTCAGGATAATCCTAAACGTCTTCTGCACTTCCTCTCCTTTGGAGACGTCACAACAAAAGCCCACATGGTCAGCTAGAACATGAGAGATTGATTTAGCATTAGGTTAACAGAAAATTAGAGCTGTATTTAATTAACAACAGTAGTGAGTGTGGCACTAGGCTCATCATCTGGTTTTGAAAATGTGAACAGAAGAGCCCAACAAACAGGTGCATGACACCCCTGCAGGTATTATACCGTACCTCCATCGAGGGACGCCACAGTGGCCTGAGCAGCATGCTGGTTCCTGGACACCACAACAACCCTGCAGCATCTCTCTGCCAGCAGCCTTGATACAGCCCTGCCAATGCCCCTGGAGCCCCCACACACAGCCTGGGAATGTCCCTGCCCTGCAGGAGACCAAAACACAGCGCAGAGCAAATCAAAGATGAGATGACATAGGCAAGTGGCTTCAGGGGCAGCCTGGTTTAAGGTCTACTGAACCCCCTTGACCTCTCAGAGCACCCACTCCCCTAAACCCAGGCAGCCAGACAGTCACTTCCCTGCACTGTCTGTGTAGATCATGTGTCAAACTCCACAGAGGGACGGAAAAATATCTGCGGGCATTCGGTCCTCCCTTGTAATTAATTGATGAATTAAGGTCACGGATTAGTAAGGAATTCCCCTCACCTAGTTGTCTAGGTCTTCATTGAAAGGAAAATGAAGAAAAAAAAACAGCACACTAGTCCCTCCATGGAATGAGTTTTACACCCCTGGTGTTGGTGATCTAACAGCTAGCTATGCTACCAAGATCATTTTCACGCAACGCTGTTGTCGTTTAAGATGGATAACAATTTGGTATTTCTCTCTATATAATTATCATAACGTGAGTATACGTTAGTGGGTCATTGGCACAGTACACACATGGAGGTCGCCATTTGTTCTATAGTGTGTTTATTAATTCAACCACATGGGGGAACAAGAGACACTCACACATCTCACAGCTAGTGCCAGTGGCCCCTCACAGGTAGCTGGACCCACAGACATTTGAAACAAACCAAACCAGAGCCTGTCCACAGTATATAAATTACGATACAATCTAGGCTAGGGTTAGGATTGAGCTAGGGGTTAAACGTAGGCTAGGTCAGCCCTTACCCTAGCGTCATGTCAACATCCCAGTTCAAGCCGAACCCTAGTCTCATTGCCATGCCTCCAAAATCAAGTCTTGTCAAGCCTGGTTTGGGACGAGGCTACCTAACCCTAACTTTAGCTTCATGTCCACATCCGGTTCAACCCTAACCCTACCCTCAACCTTTTATCCTACGTTCCTCTTTGGACCCGTAAGGTTGTCTCTGTCTGACTCTCCTTCTGATCCAAGGTCCAGAAGCCCGGCTCAATGTCACCAGTGAAAAACAATGGACAAACACAGCTGGACGGTTTGAAACATTTGGAAGTTATTGAGGATCTGTTTGCTGTCCTCAGTGACTGGGTTACAGGAGAGTAAAGAAGAGGGTAAATCACAAGCTGATGTTTGACTCGTCTTATGAGCTACACGCTCAGATGGAAAATACAAATACAAAAACTGTTGAGCAACATTTTTTAGGTGTTGACTGAAATGTATTATGCACTGTATGGAGAGAGACAGTTTGTGTGTGTGTGAGACAAAGCTTCATTTGTATTCAGATCATCATCCTAAACATCATGACCTCATTTTCCTCCTTCACAGCCCTGTAGTCCAATGACACCTGCAAACACAGACACACTTTCTGCAGTCTTCCTCACCATATATACACAGTATACACACACACACACACACACACACACACACACACACACACACACACACTCTCTATTTCTTCTTGCATACATACATTAATATTTACTGTATGCTCGAGTCTGTGACCTTGTATCAATCCATAAATCACTCTTGGTCACATCTACAGATATTTACACCGCCTCACTCAGTCATATGAATATATAGCGTATCTAATAGACTTACCCACCTCACCAACATGTTCTGTACACAAACACACATTTACACCGTTTGTAGTAGAGCTAATGATTCCCTCCTTCTCCAGTAGGAAGGCCCGGTCATGCCAGAGCAAGGCTCATTGATTAAACAGACACCTCATTAATCTGTTAGAGTACCCAATACCATTAGATACCAGAGAGCAAAGTGAACCAGACAGTCAGAGTTGACAGGAGAGAGGGAGCGAGGGAAAAGAGAAGCCAACAGAGCCAAGTCAGATAAAAAGCAAGCAATTCTCTTTCTCTCAATATCCAACTCTTTGTCCCTGTATCCCCCATCGGGCCACCTACCCCCTTCTGTCCACCACAGTCATGCTCACAAATTGGAATAAGTGATCTCCATGGCAACCCATCATCTGGATGAAGCATACCAGTGTGACCTCAGAGAGACCCTGTCAGCTCCTTTAGATATTATCCAGCTGAGCATCACCACACACACAGACAAGAGACTGCATGACTCACCTACCTCACAGAGCACCACCTTAGAGTGGATTGCATTGTGGGAAAAGCAGACACAGCAAGGACCTATTCTCCTGGTAATAAAGGCATGCATTGTTATATAGACTCAATGTAGTATTTGGCTGTTGGGGCTTGTGTTTGACCTCCATTTTAAGTGAAAACCAGGCGTTTACATTTGTATTGTGACCTGATCTGTGTTTTGTACATCGTTTTTTAAAATCACTTTGGTGCAATTTTCACAAGTATGTAGTACATTTTCTTAACTATAAGCACCAAAATCAAAATAGATCAAAATGGTTTGATCCAAATCTCTAAGCACAATTGAATGAGTACACACAAAATCACTTTTTCAATGCACCAAAATCACCTTCCATATTCAATCAAGAATCTTCTTTTCAAAATGCAATACTCACTTTTGATATCATTGTCCTGTCATTTGTTAATACAATTAACTCTTAAAACTGCTATCAAACTGCTAAAAACGGATAACAACTGAACCAAAACGCACTGCTGAAATTCCTGGGTTGTATATAACAATATACAGTTGTGGCCAAAATTTCTGAGAATGACACAAATACTAATTTCCACAAAGTTTTCTGCTTCAGCGTCTTTAGTTATTTTTGTCAGATGTTACTACGGAGTACTGAAGTATAATTACAAGCATTTCATAAGTGTCAAAGGCTTTTATTGACAATTACATGAAGTTGATGCAAAGAGTCTATTTGCAGTGTTGACTCCTCTTTTTCAAGACCTCAGCAATCCACCCTGGCATGCTGTCAGTTAAATTCTGGGCCACATCCTGACTGATGGCAGCCCATTCTTGCATAATCAATGCTTGTGCGTTTTTGTTTGTCCACCTGCCTCTTGAGGATTGACCACAAGTTCTCAATGGGATTTAGGTCTGAGGAGTTTCCTGGCCATGGACCCCCCCAAAAAAATCGATGTTTTGTTCCCCGAGCCACTTAGTTATCACTTTTGCCTTACGGAAAGGTGCTACATCATGCTGGAAAAGGCATTGTTCGTCACCAAACTGTTCCTGAATGGTTGGGAGAAGTTGCTCTCGGAGGATGTGTTGGTACCATTCTTTATTCATGGCTGTGTTCTTAGGCAAAATTGTGAGTGAGCCCACTCCCTTGGCTGAGAAGCAACCCCACAGATGAATGGTCTCAGGATGCTTTACTGTTGGCACAACACAGGACTGATGGTAGCGCTCACCTTGTCTTCTCCGGACAAGATTTTTTCCGGATGCCCCAAACAATCGGAAAGGGGATTCATCAGAGAAAATGACTTTATCCCAGTCCTCAGCAGTCCAATCCCTGTACCTTTTGCAGAATATCAGTCTGTCCCTGATGTTTTTCCTGGAGAGAAGTGGCTTTTTTGCTGCCCTTCTTGACACCAGGCCATCCTCCAAAAGTCTTTGCCTCACTGTGCATGCAGATGCACTCACACCTGCCTGCTACCATTCCTGAGCAAGCTCTGTACTGGTGGTGCCCCGAATCCTGCAGCTGAATCAACTTTAGGAGACGGTCCTGGCGCTTGCTGGACTTTCTTGGGCGCCCTGAAGCCTTCTTCACAACAATTGAACCACTCTCCTTGAAGTTATTGATGATCCGATAAATGGTTGATTTAGGTACAATCTTACTGGCAGCAATATCCTTGCCTGTGAAGCCCTTTTTGTGCAAAGCAATGATGACGGCACTTGTTTCCTTGCAGGTAACCATGGTTGACAGAGGAAGAGCAATGATTCCAAGCACCACCCTCCTTTTGAAGCTTCCAGTCTGTTATTCAAACTCAATCTGCATGACAGAGTGATCTCCAGCCTTGTCGTCGTCAACATTCACACCTGTGTTAACGAGAGAATCACTGACATGATGTCAGCTGGTCCTTTTGTGGCAGGGCTGAAATGCAGTGGAAATGTTTTTGGGGATTCAGTTAATTTGCATGGCAAAGAGGGATTTCGCAACTAATTGCAATTCATCTGATCACTCTTCATAACAATCTGGAGTATATGCAAATTGCCATAACACAAACTGAGGCAGCAGACTGAAAATTTATATTTGTGTCATTCTCAACTTTTGGCCACGACTCTACAGTGCATTTGGAAAATATTCAGACCCCTTGACTTTATCAAAATTTTGTTACGTTACAGCCTTATAAAATTGATTCAATTGTCCCCCCCTTCAATCTACACAAAATACCCCATAATGACAAACCAAGAACATGTTTCTAGAATTGTACATTTATATATTTTCTAAAACAACCTGAAATATGACATTTACATAAGTATTCAGACCGTTTTCTCAATACTTTGTTGAAGCACCTTCGGCAGCGATTGGCATCCACTGGTGGTAAATTCAATTGATAGGACATGATTTGGAAAAGCACACGTACCTGTCTATTTAAAAGGCCCAACAGTTGAGAGTGCATGCCAGAGCAAAAACCAAGCCATGTTGTCGAAATAAGTGTCAGTAGCGCACCAAGACAGGATTGTGTCGAGGAACAAATCTGGGGAAGGGTACCAAAACATTTCTGCAGCATTGAAGGTCCCCAAGAACACAGTGGCCTCCATTCTTAAATGGAAGAAGTTAAGGACCACCAAGGCTCTTCCTAAAGCTGGCTACCAGGCCAAACTGAGCAATCAGGGGAGAAGGGCCTTGGTTAGGGAGGTGACCAAGAATCCGATGGGGACTGAGAGTTCTAGAGTCCATCTTTGCAGCACTCCACCAATCAGGCCTTTATGGTAGAGTGGCCAGACGGAAGCCACTCCTCAGTAAAAGGCACATGACAGCTTGCTTGGAGATTGCCAAAAGACACCTAACAACTTTCAGATCATGAGAAACAAGATTCTCTGGTCTGATGAAAACAAGATTGAACTCTTTGGCCTGAATGCCAAAATTTACGTGTGGAGGAAACCTGGCACAATCCCAACGGTGAAGCACAGTGGTGGTAGCATCATGCTGTGAGATGTTTTTCAGCAGTAGCGGCTTTCCGGAGGCACTGTAGAGACAATCTCAGACAGACCAACTGGTGCATTGCACAGTCAGGGTTGTGGGAAAAATTAACGGAGCAAAATACAGAAAGATTCTTGATGAAAACCTGCTCCAGAGCACTCAGGACCTCAGAATGGGGCGAAGGTTCACCTTCCAACAGGACAACAACCCTAAGCACACAGCCAAGACAACACAGGAGTGGTTTCGGGACAAGTCTCTGAATGTCTTTGAGCAGCCCAGCCAGAGCCCAGACTTGAACACGATCGAACATCTCTGGAGACCTGAAAATAGCTATGCAGCAATGCTCCCTATCCAACCTGACAGAGCTTGAGAGGATCTGCAGAGAAGAATGGGAGAAACTCTCCAAAAACAGGTGTGCCAAACTTGTAGCATCATACCCAAGAAGACTCGATGCTGTAAATCGGTGTGAATGTAAAGGGTGTGAATACTTATGTAAATGTGATATTTCCGTTTATTTGTAATACATTTGTAAAATTCTAAAAACCTATTTTTGCTTTTTCATTATGGGGTATTGAGGATTTTTTTTAAATCAATATTAGAATAAGGCAACAATGTAACAAAATGTGGAAAAAGTCAAGGTGTCTGAATACTTTCCCAAAGCACTGGCTCACAGACCAACAAGCGCATCAAAACACACACGATCTTACGCCCCGCAGAGTAGAAAGGGACAGATGAGAGAGGAAGAGAGGTGACTTTGCTGTCATGTCCCTCATGTCGGTGGTAATGTTTTCAGACAGCTCTACCCTGGCAGGAAGAGACCATCTAAACACAAGGGCGAAAACAGACTGTCAAAACCATGGAAACCATTCGCTTTTATTGTTATAGTCATGTTTACAAAAATGTGCTATTCCCTTCGATACTTAAGAATGTTTTGCACATAGTATTGTACCAAATAACAAGTGGATGCTAATTTTTCCATGATCAGACTTAACTATATAAAAATAACCCCAAAAAATCAAGTAAATCACCTTGGCATAAGGAGAATCTGTTTAGTTTAATAAAGCAAACTTTAGTGCTACCTTGTGTTCCAACAAGGCATGAGATGACAGCAAAAACATGTTCACATGAACACCGAAATTAACTGGTTCGGTTGTTCTTGCCAGTCAGAGAATGTAAAGAAAATAAGCATTATTTGATCATCCAACTATAGACATGAAAATAAATATGACTAAAATGACTACGGGTTATACTGATGGTGTGGTAAGTGTAAATGTATGGGGTGTGTGTGTATGAAAAAAAGGCTCATCAGTAAGCAAGACCCAGTTCAGGACAAGAGGTGAGGTGGAGAATACCAAGACAACAGTAAAACATTAGGTTCATTCTACACAAGAAAATTGAGAAGCAACTGGTCTGAACAGTGTTTCGTACCACTTTATACAGCCTCCACCCACCAGTCAAAACATCAACATATTCAGAAGTTAGTCACACACAGTGGTCCCCATTACTCTGCCTGACACAAACACCCAATCAAACAATCACGCTTTGGAAAATTGTCACCTACATTCCCCTCAGGTCCAAAATGTAGCACCATCTGGTGTTTAAAATGTCCTCAACCTTTAAATGTGACCCCCAAACCCCTTCAGACTTACTGCTGTTGACACCCAGTTGCTAAGAGCAAACCGCTTGGTGGGGTGGATTAGTGCCTAAAGGTCCATTCTGTCATTTAGACAGAAGCCTTAGCTGTTGATACTGCACCACAGCATCTGATAGGAGAAAGGCTGCAGCAGGAATAAACAGAGGATGTTAGCCTGTTGGTGTCTGCCTGGTGTGCTCTAGTGAAGCTAGGCAGACGTCCCTCACAGCCCACTAACAATGGAACAGACACTTACTGTCCACCATTGACTAATATAATCCAATTTAAACTGTTCTCTACTGCCAACAAATATGAGATTGGATCAAATCAAATCCTCATTATGTGGTGCCTGATGATTCTGTCTTTGTTTCTAACAGTGCTGTCAATCTCATTACCATGACTAAAGGCACAGGGAGGAGGACAAGGGGGAGGGAGAGTGCCATTTCGCCCCCACTGGATTACTTTGAAATGAAAGGAGTTGAAAATAAGTAGGACCCAAGGCTCTGAGGTTTCACATCCTCTAAACCCACTCAAATCACACCTCTTTTTTTGTGCTTTGAGACACAGAAAACAACCAACCACGCACAAATCATATGCAAGTCTACAGAACACTTAGACACATTGAATAGATGCACTGTACAGCTTAATCAGACAAAACCAAGAATCAACAGGGTCCAAGTCATGGATCGGTATTAAAAAACCTTCTCTCGCAACTTCAAGGATAAATATACTAACTTGTATTGGAGGAGTGATAATGAAATGTTACATTAGGAAAACAGTCTGTACTTTATAAGTAAGCAGTGATTTGTCTTGTAGTGACAAGACGCGTTAGGAATGAATGAATCATTGAAATGAGGGTTGAGAACCCATGAAGGTCATACATACATCAGGTCTGTCAGATGTCTTGCTGCATCTCCATGTTGTAGGCGACACAGTCCAGAGCACCTGGTGTTGTATAGATCCATGCGGCTATAAATATCAATATATTATTCAAATGTAGCTGTCAGAGTCGTAGCACGTTTACTGTACAAGTCTGTCGTTCACTTGAGATCTAGAGCTATGTCCGAAAAGGTTAGTCTACTATTATGGGAGTGGGGGAGCAGCTACGATGTTCAATAAGTACACATAGAAGAATATACAGTAAGTAACATTTGATTGCAAGATCTATGGAGTGTTTTAGTTTTAACACATCAAAAAAGGCGAGAACATAAAATCCCTCTCCCAGTACCTAATAATGTACATCAACAGCAGACGGCTTTCCTAACGTTAAGGAAACGTTTTGATAACCTCACCCGACATCAGAGCATCAACAGCATAATCATTTTACCAAGACATCTCTCGCTCTCCAATAAGCTCAAAGAGAACCCAGTTTGGGATAAAGGATGAGGTTGTGCAAATTCCATTGTTGGAGGGTCCAGAGCCTAATTCCAATCAAGTCCTCTGCCTCTCATGGATCTCAAATGACTAGGTGTTTGCATTAAATCAGAAACTCAAACTACCCAACCAGAGGGTATGGAGCTACTGCCATATAGCTGATTCCTTCCAGTCAATAGAAGACTAGGCTCAAGGGATCAGATTGGAATTGGGCCCACCTCTACCCCTTTTCTTGCTACACTGTATGTGCTGATGACATCACTCATTCTCCTCCCATCTGCTATATTGTTTGTTTGCTCTTAAAATCAGCAGACACCGTGCAGTATTAACATACAGCACCACAGCCAATAAGGGTCGAGCACAAAGTGATGTAGGAAAGGTGTCATAAGGCAGGCGTCAATTGAAACCATAAACACAACGAAAGGCCAAGCACATCTTTTCCAGAGAACAAAAAAATAAGTTACAATTTGTCATTTTCCATCTATTAACAGTTCATATGGTTTCTTACATTTAATAAAGTGAGGAACAGTACAAGGCACACATTTAACGATTTGAATTGTTAAAGATATAAATAACTGACAAAAATAAAATCAACATGAGTAGTGTGTTGTCCTCCAGTCATCTCTTCAGCTCTGTTTCAACTATTTCATCAATCTCCTCTGTGCTTTGAGGACCTCTTACAAGGTTGTGTATGGATCCATCTGATGTTACTGTGCCTAGCAACCTGACCTGGTTGACTCACAGTTTGACCCTAAAACAAGGCAACAACCAAGTGGTTCCATTGATGGTCAGTTCATGGTGTGGTCAGGTCACAGTCGGTCCACTGTGGTCCAGTGTGAGTCAAAAAGGTCAGTCAGATGATGTCTACGAAGCTGCCAGGGAACAGTCCGGTCCTGCCGTTCCTCTGGAGTGTTCCTTTGAACCAGCCGTCCTCTCTCTTCCTGTGGACAAACACTATGTCTCCCTCCTTAAGTTCCAGCTCTGCCTCACTCTGAGGGGGGTAGGACACCACCACTCTGTACCTGGGGAGGAGAGATGAGGGATCAGAGAGGTTACTGTACTGACACCTCCCCCCCCACGAAGCACAGGAGAACAGAAACGCTACACAGACACACATCATCAGACAGACAATTTTATTCATTACATGTCACTGTCCTACGATATAAGAAATGCAGTACCTCTCGCATATGATTGGCCGAGCATCGTGCTGCTGGGAGATGAGGGAGGAGCATGCCTGGCGAGGGGGCGGGGCGATGGGGGCACAGCCATCCAGGGGACTGCTCTTACGTTGTGTTAACTCTGGGGTGGTGGCTAAAGTAGGCTCAGGCTCCACGGGGCAGGGGACTGCACGGCCATGGTTACCCATGCCAACGGTGGTGGAGGAGAGCGAGGGGGAGGGGGTGGTGTCGGGGCCCATGGCCCTTTGGAAGACCTCCCCTGTAGCAGCCTGTTCTGCCTCCAGGGTGGGGGAGGAGGGGGGAGAAGGGCGAGACTTCTTCTTGTTAGATGACAACAGCTTCAGAAGACCTTTCTTCTCCCTCTGCAGAACAACAGAACGAAACAGAGAAAGCGAGAGAAAAAAGTTAATTATGTTGCTACTATGTTGCACTTGTCTGACAACGGTGTAGGCTGGATATAGACTGTCTTACAGGAATGAATTGTATGGACATTAGAATCTGCATAAACAGAAACCATTGTCTTGGTCATTAGGTGGTTGGCTGACTAATCAGGGTTGTAATGTCATCATCAGGCCTGCTGCCAGCTGCCTGTTCTGTTTGTGTTGGCTGGCCTGGACTGACTCCCATCTCTAGTCTCTTAACTCAATTCCCAAGGCTCGCCCGTGAAACAGACTGAGCGCTGTGCGTCAATTTGTTTCTGAAGATAAACTGGAACATCTGTGTTCAACAACATACAGAGGACATGGTATTCAAAATACTCTGCAGTAAACAAGAGCACCAGACACTCTAGGCGAATGTCAACTAATTTAGCAATCCATTGTAGTGAAGACCAGCCAAATATGCTAGGCATAATAGAAGTATATGCAAACATAAGAAATATGCTAACATTGTTGATAGCAATACTGATGGCTAGGGTGCTATCATGAATGCCCACCTTGCCGTCCTTGTCCAGCCGACAGGCAAGGGAGGAATTAGCTGACGTGGAGTTGCTGTTGCCTGGGGCGACGGGCATGGTGAGGTCTGCCACTGGTCGCAGGGCATCACGATCCAGCGAGGCGGCACTGACGTTGGGCGGGGTGAGGGAGGCGGAGGCACAGCCCAGTGCCACACCGGCACGGACACAGCCCTGGGCAGGGTTGGAGGAGGGCTGGGACTGGCACACAGCCAGGTGGGGCAGATAGGCTACAGAGGTCTGGGACTGGATGGGTGTCACAGCAGCGGTGGGCCGGTCCTGACTATGGCAGGCTGCTGGGGCCAGAGGAGAGGCACAGGGTCAGATCATACACACATACCATTTCCCTATATATTCATTAACAAATACACTATCCCATCCTCAGGGTACATAGAATGTATACTTGCACACCTCCATTCCCCTAGTAGGTGACCCTACCTGTCCTGACAGCGTTGCGTGCCTGGTTAACAGTCATCTGGGAGGTCATGTGCATGAGAACCTTGGCCTGTCCGGTCGCCACGTGAGCAGCCGTCACCATGGCAGCAGGTAAAGGGCTGGAGGGGTCAGGGCCAGGACAGATGGGCAGTGACTTGTTTAAGTCAGGCCCTGGAACGATGGCCCCCAGAGAAGTGGAGGGGCTGACGATGGTGACCCCTCTGCCAGCTTGGGTGCACAGAGTTAGGGGCACCTTGGGTTGGGTGCTGCCTGATGCCGTCCTAATGGGACCAACAAGAGGAGAGGGGTTAGGGCTGGGAGCCTTATGGTAGCTGCATATACAGAGATAATCAGTGTGTGTGTACATATGTGTGAGTGCATACACCACCATTCAAAATTTGGGGTGACTTCAAAATGTACTTGTTTTGAAAGAAAAGCACATTTTTTGTCCATTAAGATATCATCAAATTGATCAGGAATACAGTGTAGACATTGTTAATGTTGTAAATGACTATTGCAGCTGGAAATGGCAGATTTTTTCTGGAATATCTACATAGGCGTACAGAGGTCCATTATCAGCAACCATCACTCCTGTGTTCCAACGGCAGGTTGTGTTAGCTAATCCATGTTTATCATTTTAAAAGGCTAATTGATGATTAGAAAACCCTTTTGCAATTGTTAGCACAGCTGATGGACCCTCTCTTTCTAAAAGTATCCGCCGCCTTTGTTGCAACCCCTATTACCAGTCGGTTCAACCTCTCTTTCGTATCGTCCGAGATCCCTAAAGATTGGAAACCCGCCGCGGTCATCCCCCTCTTCAAAGGGGGTGACACTCTAGAACCAAACTGTTATAGACCTATATCCATCCTGCCCTGCCTGTCTAAAGTCTTCGAAAGCCAAGTTAATAAACAGAACACTGACCATTTCAAATCCCACCGTACCTTCCCCGCTGTGCAATCCAGTTTCCGAGCTGGCCACGGGTGCACCTCAGCCACGCTCAAGGACCTAAACGATATCATAACCTCCATCGATAAAAAACAGTACTGTGCAGCCGTCTTCATTGACCTGGCCAAGGCTTTCGACTCGGTCAATCACCGTATTCTTATTGGCTGACTCAACAGCCTTGGTTTCTCAAATGACTGCCTCGCCTGGTTCACCAACTACCTGGCAGACAGAGTTCAGTGTGTCAAATCGGAGGGCCTGTTGTCCGAACCTCTGGCAGTCTATGGGAGTACCACAGGGTTCAATTCTCGGGCCGTCACTCTTCTCTGTATATATCAACGATGCCGCTCTTGCTGTGGGTGATTCCCTGATCCACCTCTACGCAGACGACACCATTCTGTATACATCTGGCCCTTCTTTGGACACTGTGTTAACTGACCTCCAAACGAGCTTCAATGGCATACAAAACTCCTTCCGTGGCCTCCAACTGCTCTTAAACGCTAGTAAAAACCAAATGCATGCTTTTCAACCGTTTGCTGCCCGCAACCGCCCGCCTGCCCAACTAGCATCACTACTCTGGACGGTTCTGACCTAGAATACGTGGACAACTACAAATACCTAGGTGTCTGGCTAGACTGTAAACTCTCCTTCCAGACTCATATCAAACATCTCCAATCCATAATCAAATCTAGAATCGGCTTCCAATTTCGCAACAAAGCCTTCTTCACTCATGCCGCCAAACTTACCCTAGTAAAACTGACTATCCTACTGATCCTCGACTTCGGCGATGTCATCTACAAAATAGCTTCCAATACTCTACTCAGCAAATTGGATGAAGACTAGTGCCATCCGTTTTGTTACCAGAGTGCCTTATATCACCCACCACTGCGACCTGTATACTCTAGTCGGCTGGCCCTCACTACATACTCGTCGCCAGACCCACTGGCTCCATGTCATCTATAAGTCTATGCTAGCTAAAACTTTTTTCCTATTGTGTTATTGACTGTACGCTTGTTTACTCCATGTGTAACTCTGTGTTGTTGTTTCTGTCGCACTGCTTTGCTTTATCTTGTCCAGGTCGCAGTTGTAAATGAGAACTTGTTCTCAACTAGCTTACCTGGTTAAATAATGGCGAAAAAATAAATAAATAATTATGGCAAGAACAGCTCAAATAAGTAAAGAGAAACGACAGTAGATCATTAAGACATGAAGGTCAGTCAATACCTTGAAAGTTTCTTCAAGTGCAGTCACAAAAACTATCAAGCACTATGATGAAACTGGCTCATGAGGACAGTCACAGGAAAGGAAGACCCAGAGTTACTCTGCAGCAGAGCCAAGTTCATTAGCGTTAACTGCACCTCAGATTACAGCCCAAATAAATGCTTCACAGATTTCAATTAACAGACATTTCAACATCGACTGGCCTTCATGGTCAAATTGCTGCAAAGAAACCACTACTAAAGGATACCAATAAGAAGACGACACTTGCTTGGGCCAAGAAACATGAGATTTTTCGTAGGTGAACGGATGATCTCTGCATGTGTGGTTCCCACCGTGAAGCATGGAGGAGGTTGTGTGATGGTGCTTTGCTGGTGACACTGTCCAATTTATTTTTAATTCAAGGCAAACTTAACCAGCATGGCTACCACAGCGATACGCCGTCCCATCTGGTTTGCGCTTAGTGGGACTAACATTTGTTTTTCAACAGGACAATGCCCTAAAACACACCTCCAGGCTGTGTAAGGGCTATTCGACCAAGAATGAGAGTGACGGAGTGCTGCATCAGATGACCTGGCTTCCACAATCACCCAAACTCAACCATATTGAGATGGTTAGGGATGAGTTGGACCACAGAGTGAAAGAAAAGCAGCCAACAATTGCTCAGCATATGTGGGAATGTTGAGGTCCTGCACTTGCATGGTTACACGTGGTCTACGTTTGTCAGGCCGTTTGGAAGTGTTTCCAAATTCTCAAAAAAAGTTTATAGTAGAGAAAATGAACATTAAATTCTCTGGCAACAGCTCTGGTGGACATTCCTGCAGTCAGCATGCCAATTGCACCCTCCCTCAAAACTTGAGACATCTGTGGCATTGTGTTGTGTAACAAAACTGCACATTTTAGAGTGTCCTTTTATTGTCCCCAGCAAAAGATGCACCTGTGTAATGATAATGCTATTTAATAAAGCTTCTTGATATGCCACACCTGTCAGGTGAATGGATTATCCTGGCAAAGGAGGAGAAATGCTCACTAACAGGGATGAAAACAAATTTGTTCACAATTTGAGAGAAGTTAAGATTTGTGTGTATGCAACATTTCTGGGATCTTTTAGACCAACAGTTTCCATGTTGCGTTTATATTTTTGTTCAGTACGTATACATTACATTTTTTGGGGGGGGTAGATCAGCGTTAATACTGCAGATAATCCTCTGCATCATTTGCAATATATTTTTGTAAATATAAATAAAAAAATGTTATTTTCCCTTAACCCTACCACCCCTCCCCTAATTGAAGTAAACTACTGTACAACACTTAAATGCTGACCAGACCACGCGCACAAGTTGATTTTGTCCACCCACACCAGACGCGATCAGGACACACAGGTTGAAATATCAAAACAAACTCTGAACCAATTATATTAACTTGGGGACAGGTCGAAAAGATTTAAACATTTATGGCAATTAAGCTAGCTAGCTTGCTGTTGCTAGCTAATTTGTATATAAATATTGGGATATAAACATTGGGTTATTATTTTACCTGAAATGCACGAGGTCCTCTACTCCGACAATTAATCCACAGATAAAAGGGTCAACCGAGTTTGTTTCTAGTAATCTCTCCTCCTTCCTTCAGGCTTCTTCTTCTTTGGTCATTATATGGCAATTGGCAACCAACTTTAAAGTGCATGACCACAACCGGCTGGAGTGTTAACCTCAGATCATCTTTCAACCACCCACGTGGGCATATGCTCCTAAAAACCAATGAGGAGACGGGAGAGGCAGGACTTGCAGCTTGTCGAGCGTCACAAATAGAACCAAGTTCTATTTTAGCACCTTACTACACTGACGCGGGAAAGCAGTGTGGGTGCAATGATTGAATAAAGTATGTGTAAATTTAATTTGCAACGCACGCATCCGGTATGGTCAGCATGTTAGGCTTGTACTTCCAGCTTATACATAATAAACTCAGGAAAAATAGAAATGTCCTCTCACTATCAACTGTTAAACTTAACATGTGTAAATATTTGTAAGAACATAAGATTCAACAACAGACAAACGGTTCCAAGTTCCACAGACATGTGACTAACAGAAATGGAATAATGTGTCCCTGAACAAAGAGGGGGTCAAAATCAAAAGTAACAGTCAGTATCTGGTGTGGCCAGTACTGCAGTGCATCTCCTCCTCGTGCACTGCACCAGATTTGCTGTGAGATGTTACCCCACTCTTCCACCAAGTTCCCGGACATTTCTGGGGGGGAATGGCCCTAGCCCTCACCCTCCGATCCAACAGGTCCCAGACGTGCTCAATGGGATTGAGATCCGGGCTCTTCGCTGGCCATGGGAGAACACTGACATTCCTGTCTTGAAAGAACGCGCAGTATGGCTGGTGGCATTGTCATGTCAGGATGAGCCTGCAGGAAGGGTACCATATTGATTAATTTTACCTTTATTTAACTAGGCAAGTCAGTTAAGAACAAATTCTTATTTTCAATTGACTGCCTAGGAACAGTGGGTTAACCGTCTGTTCAGGGGCAGAACGACAGATTTGTACCTAGTCAGCTTGGGGATTTGAACCTTTCGGTTACTAGTCCAACTCTCTAACCACTAGGCTACCCTGCCGCCCCATGAGAGAAGAGGATGTCTTCCCTGTAACGCACAGCGTTGAGATTGCCTGCAATGACAACAAGCTCAGTCCGATGATGCTGTGACACACTGCCCCAGACCATGACGGACCCTCCACCTCCAAATCGATCCCGCTCCAGAGTACAGGCCTCGGAGTAACGCTCATTTCTTCGACGATAAACGAGAATACGACCATCACCGCTGGTGAGACAAACCCGCAACTCGTCAGTGAAGATCACTTCTTGCCAGTCCTGTCTGGTCCAGCGACGGTGGGTTTGTAACCATAGGCAATGCTGTTACCGGTGATGTCTGGTGAGGACCTGCCTTACAACAGGCCTACAAGCCCTCAACCCAGTCTCTCTCAGAATATTGCGGACAGTGTGAGCACTGGTGGGATTGTGCGTTCCTGGTTTAACTCGGGCAGTTGTTGTTGCCATCCTGTACCTGTCCCGCAGGTATGATGTTTGGATGTACCGATTCTGTGCAGGTGTTGTTACACGTGGTCTGCCACTGCGAGAACGATCAGCTGTCCACCCTGTCTCCCTGTAGCACTGTCTTAGGTGTCTCACAGTTTGGACATAGCAATTTATTGCCCTGGCCACATCTGCAGTCCTCATGCCTCCTTGCAGCATGCCTAAGGCATGTTCACGCAGATGAGGGGGGACCCTGGGCATCTTTCTTTTTTGTTTTTCAGAGTCAGTAGAAAGGCCTCTTTAGTGTCCTAAATTTTCCTAACTGTGACCTAATTGCCTACCGTCTGTAAGCTGTTAGTGTCTTAACGACTGCTCCACAGGTGCATGTTCATTCATTGTTTATGGTTCATTGAACAAGCCTGGGAAACAGTGTTTAAACCCTTTACAATGAAGATCTGTGAAGTTATTTGGATATTTACAAATTATCTTTGAAAGACAGGGTCCTGAAAAAAGGATGTTTATTTTCTAGTTTATATACATTTTACGGGCACAGTATATATTACTTTTGTTTGTTTTTAGTCCCAGGATTCAACTACCCTCAACCCCTCCCATCCATCTCTGAAGACCATCCAGTTTTGATTTCTTGCTGCCATATATTTTTCCACTGTGCTGTGATGTTTCACAAAAGTTCTGAACCTATTCATTCTCAAAGTTCCTAAAGATGGTAAATTAAAGAAAGATTTTTGCTAAGAGTATTATTATATTATTGATCGGATTGATTGACGCTTCAAATCACCCAGCAGTGCTATTTGCACCGTTAGCTCAAAGTAAATGTTGCAATTTGTCGGCCATTCCTGATCCTGCGACCAAAAACACTACTTAAAACTACTTATGAGCAGTACCAAAACAAGTGATCAAATGATTCTGGTTAAATTATTTGAATACCATTTAGGTATTTTTATTTTGTAGCCCAATGCACTGTTTCTCTAGAGAGAAATCAAATAATTTATGAAAGAAATCAAGTCAAGAACTATATAGGACGCTGGGCTGAAGGGAGTTTTGGTTTCCATTAAGCAAATATTCAACCTAGTTCAGTGCAGAAACATTGTAATTAACTACATTGACCATAATCCATTGCTCCAGTTTTTTCCAGATCAGAGAGGAATAGGTGAAGCGAGAGGTTTCACCCTAGCCAAACTCTGTTCAAAATAAGCCCAATGCGTTTCTATGGCCTTATTTTGTACTGAAGCTCGTCGTCTGCCTTTCCGCATTTGGGACAACGACTCCCATTGTTAGGGCGGAGACATGAGCATCTCTGGACTGATACAGCATAGAGCGCATGAGAGAGGAATGTAAACAACGAGAGAGACAGTTTGAAAAGTATGCCTAATCTACTTTGAAGAACTAGTAAAATTATATCGTCAGACAGCTCTGCAGCATAATTAGGCAGGCTAGCTAACTAGGATGACTAAAGACAGTACCGTATGGGGAGCACAAAACAGATGGCCTGGCTGGCTGGCTGACTGCGACTGCCTGAGCAGATTATTACTTTAAGGAATTAAGTAATCAAATATAAATTAAGTAATATTCACAACTGAAATATTTTATTATTTCATAGCAATTTCCTATTTTTCTATTCATGTCTACCCAATGTGGACCTGATCAGAGACTATGGTTGACTATTTTTGGCCTTGGAATTTCCATTAAAATGTCGTTTTTTAAAATCTAAGTAACCCGGACGGCACGGGGTCAATTGTGTGCCGCCCTATGGGACTCCCGATCTTGGGAGCCAAACTTTGTGGCAACAGTTTGGGGAAGGCCCTTGCCTGTTTCAGCATGACAATGCCCCCGTGCACAAAGCAAAGTCCATACAGAAATGGTTGGTTAAGATCGGTGTGGAAGAACTTGAGGCGGTTATAACAGCAAAGGAATGAGATGTTCGACGAGCCCAAGCCCAGCCCACATACTTTTGGTCATGTAGTCATGTGTATATGTGTTTGCATGCGTAAGGTCTGTGTGTGTGACAGACCTGCTGACAGGGCTCATGTAGTTGCCGGGGAACACTCCTATCTTGCCAGTGTGCATGGAGGTGCCTTTGAACCATCCGTCCTGACAGCGCTCCAGCACCAGGAACATCTCTCCCTTCCTCAGCTCCAACTCATCCTCCTTACGGGGGGGGTAGGGGAACAGGGCCACGTAGCTGCAGTGGGTGGGGGGGAGAGAGATGGGACACATCAAACACACACACGTGGCCATCGACACAGGGACTGTCCAATTAACCTCAGGAGGAAATGAATCACAGACATGTTGTGGATTCAGAACATCTCGTCTGTGACATGAGCAAAATGTACACCCCTTCCACAGACTAAAGTGTATCCATCAACATCTCCCCTCTTTCTAGTAGGCACTTACAGGCTGATCGAGATGGACATTCCCCTCTGGACTGGTCTTCCAGTAGTTCAGAGAAAGCTGCACTATATGTCTGTAGAGCAGGGATAGGCAACTGGCAGCCACTTTTGTAGGCCCGCAGTTCAATTCCCCCCCCCCCCCCCCAAAAGTAAAACAAATATTCAACTCACTGTTGAGAGTTAAAATAGTAGAATACACTAGTTGGAAGGTTTCCATCCAATTGGGGACGATTTTAATGCAAATGTAAAAATAAAAATAAATCTGCATTAAGAAAATGTTCATTTTCCCCATCAGTGGTGTTTCCAAACTGATTTGCTGTACTTTTTAGCTTAAGTTTGCAAGAAACAAATAAAAATCTTAAAGTTGTGTTTCCATCGCATTTTCAACTCTACCGATAGTTGTTGTTATTGACAAAGCAGTTATTGACAAATAGACACACCGCCGCCCTCGTCTTACCAGACATAGCTGCTCTATCCTGCCTATGCATGAAGCCAGCCAGCTCTATACTATCCTTGTTGTCCTTCAGCCACGTCTCGGTGAAACATAAGATATTACAGTTTTAGTATCCCGTTTGTAGGATACTCTTTAATTGTACGTCGTCCAGTTTTCCAATGATTGAACGTTGGCCAATAATACGGAGGGTACTGGTGGTTTACCTACTCGTCGGATAATTCTTACAAGGCATTCCCCTTCTCCTCAGTCTCTTCTTCATGCTGATGACAGAGATTTGGGCCACGTCTTGACAAAGCAGTATATCCTTCACATTGGACTTCTTAAAGAAAAAATCTTTGTCCAGTTCAAGGTGAGTCATCGCTGTTCTGATGTCGAGAAGCTCTTTTCGGTCATAAGAGACCGTAGCAGCAACATTATGTACAAAATGAGGTACAAACAATGTGAGAATAAAAAAATAGCACAGTTGGTTAGGAGCCCGTAAAACGGCAGCCGTCCCCTCCGGTGCAATCATCTCTCCAGAGTTCCTCTGTGGAGATGGGAGAATCTTCCAGAAGCACAACCATCTCTGCAGCACTCCACCAATCAGGCCTTTATGGTAGAGTGGTCAGACCGAAGCCACTCCTCAGTAAAAGGCACATGACAGCCCACTTGGAGTTTGCCAAAAGGCACCTAAAGAACTCTGACCATGAGAAACAAGATTCTCTGGTCTGATGAAACCAAGATTGACCTCTTTGGCCTGAATACCAAGCGTCACGTCTGGAGGAAACCTGGCACCATCCCTAAGGTGACACATGGTGGTGGTGGCAGAGTCATCATGTTGTGGGGATATTTTTCAGCGGCAGGGACTGGGAGACTAGTCAGGATCGAGGCAAAGATTAACGGAGAAAAGTACAGAGATCGTTGAAATCCTGCTCCAGAGATCTCAGGACCTGACTGGGGTGAAGGTTCACCTTCCAACATGACAACAACTCTAAGCACACAGCCAAGACAACACAGGAGTGGCTTTGGGACAAGTCTCAATGTCCTTGAGAGGCTCAGCCAGAGCCCGGACTTGAACCCAATCGTACATCGCTGGAGAGACCAGACAATAGATGTGCAGCAACGCACCCCATCCAACTTGACAGAGCTTGAGAGGATCTGCAGAGAATGGGAGAAACTCCCCAAATACAGGTGTGCCAAGCTTGTAGCGTCACACCCAAGAAGACTCGAGGATGCAATTGCTGCCAAAGGTGCTTCAACAAAGTATTGAGTAAAGGTTCTGAATTCGAAATCTGATATTTCAGTTAATTTTGAAGAAATGTCTAAAAACATGTTTTTTCTTTGTCATTATGGGGTATTGTGTGTAGATTGATGAGGGAAACGCACAATTTAATAGATTTTAGAATAAGGCTGCAACGTAACAACATTTTGAAAAAGCTAAGGGGTCTGAATACTTTCTGAATGCACTGTATATGAACTTGTATTAATCATGGTCTAATTACCGACCGGGGGCCCCCATTGATTTTGTTAGTCACTCAATGTGTAAAATGCAGGAAATTAACTTTAAAACAGTTTTTTCCCTCTACGCCACATGGCAAAACGAGTAGTATTTCATGAAATTAGTTATAAAATTGCAAAATCTTCTCTCCACCCCATGGCAAAATTAATTAGGCTATGGCTGGCTCTGATTGCCGGTGTGTGCATGGATGTGGGTACGTAGACCTGGGAGCCACTGCGGCCCCTCATGAGTTCACCCCCATCACTGATGTAGAGTAATATTATGGTAACTTTCTGCATGGCACAGCTATGTGGCAGGGCTCCACTGAGGTGCTGTAAAGGAGTGGAAAAGTCACATCTCCAAGCACCTCAAGGGGGGAAGAGGCTTTAAAGAACAACTGCTGACAGACAGCATAGACACTTTCACTAGTGTCAGGGAGGGGGAAAATAAGAAAAATGCAGAAACAAACACACTCACTTTGGGGAGGTGGGCCGTATCTAATTCTATCAGGTGTCTGGAGTCTCTCAAAGGAGTAATGATGTGAGAGGTCCAGGGTCACAGGCAGGATCTCTGATAGGACCCAGGAGACTCCATACCCCACAGCGGTTGACCTTTCACCCTTCACCTGTGCTCTGGGTCAACCTCTGGTGTTTCACACTGAAAGTTGAGCGGTCATTTAGAGGCTTGGAGAACTCCCAGAACACATTAGACGGCCCCACACCCTAGCCATGTGTGGAACATGCTTTTAAACGGCATGTTCTCTCTGGTTTAGTGTGCTGGTACTTTATACATGGAAGAGTGTTACATGTACATCTGTGTATGTGTATGTGTGTGTGTGTGTGTGTACACTCACACTGTGGGTCTTTGTCTCCCACTCTGGTCGCTTGTGCTTGGGGAAGGTCTCTGACCAGCAGCCAACGAGGAGGCTGCTCCCCGCGCTGAAGATTGTGGGGGAGGAGGTGGGGGAGGAGGGAGAGCTTCCTGTCAAAAAACAAACAAAAAAACATTCTGAAACAGAGATCAAACAGCACAGAACAGTTCACAATAAGGTTGAAGTGCATTCCTCACATAAAAAAAACTGCTTTGTTTGGAACCAAAAGACAGGAAACAAGTAAACAACTCACTGCCTTCAGCGCAACATGAGAGTTACATTAAAGCTCTTGATGGAATGATACATGAGAACCCTACCCCTGGCCTTTTAACCCATGACTATGTGTTACATAATGAGAGAAACTGCTCTGTGAAAAAGGGATTTTATTTACTCTCTGTTCAATGAGTGAGAGTATCGCTTGGCACAAAAGTTTGGTCTTGTCCCCAACTTCCCCATAGAACTGGGAAGGAATCTCAAGTGTGCTTGTTTGTTTGTTGCTATAGAAACGACACTGGGGCCTTGTGAATCCATCGCTGTGTTTAATTGGGACCATATGAAAGTAAAAACATTTCTGTAAACATGACATAGTTTAACCCTCAGGGGTGCTCCAAGCAGATTCTTCTGTGCTCTCTTATCCCCCTTGTTCTGCATCTAACGTGACAGAAACCAGACCAAAACAACTCTTACACAATCACACACATTGACACTGGGAAAGGGGTTTGTTTTCTCCTAAACATGCAAAACTATTAATACATCTGCAGAGAAAGGCATTGTAGACGGTAAATAATTCAGGCCCCATCACCTGGAGCAAGACAAATGTGTCTCAGCTTGACATTAAAAGGCCTGAGGAGCAGACAGACATCACTACCATGGAACAGTGGGGGAGGGGTTGGAAATACATTCAGAAGAATCTACATACTACCATGTGTGTATGTGTGTGCGCTGTTGACACTGGAGCTGAGATAATTACATTGCCTGCAGGCCAAAGAAATCATCATGTAGAGTTAGTTCCCCAGTAAAGTGGAGAGCTTAACCTTTGTGTACACATAGTCCCCTGTTCAGTAGTACCACATACCAACAAAGCCACACACAGTCAGTTGACCATGACAAAGCAGCAGATACATCAGTCTCCTCCATACATGATAGCATGTAAGTAAAGTAACATAGATCAACCTAAATAGTTGTTAAAAACATTATTAGGGTAGGAATGGGCATTTGAAATGTTTTGACTGTTCGAGTACTCACATGATAATCAAAAATGGGGAGAAAAAAAATTCTGATTTTAGAACTGCACTGGAGAACAAAAAAATAAGCATTTATATATACGCCTATGCCAACAGTGCACAGCAATGCCTCATTTATCATAACCATTACAGAAAACCTAATAGCTAAATTGCTCAATTCAGTCAATAAAAAAAGCAAGTGCCATTTAATTGACTGAAACCGTAATATCAACTGGTTATATTATATGGTGGAACAATCTTCTAAAAGGTAGTAACCTCAGCAGTGGTGCTTAATGTAGAAGAATATGGCTGTGCAATGGCATAGCCTTGTTTTGTTCATTTAGCAGAGATGCTCTTCTTTCCCGAGCCCTTATCACAGCCAAGACACACTTATTTTAATAGTAAAAAACATGTAATATAACAAAATAAAATCATTTAAAAAGATGCTAGTGCAAAAAAGTGATGCGCACCTGGAGTCTGGAACAGTTCACCTCAGAGTGATCAATTGTAACAGGGCTCAATTTGGCGAGTTGAGAAAGGTTTTCAGGGTTCAAAATCTACTTTTGTGATATACAGACTCTCTATTTAGTTTATTTTGCCTGTTCTTGGGAATTTTCAAAATATACGAACAATTCCTCATTGAAAACGGCATGGTGATGAATTACTGCCACGACATCTGTTTGGGGAGTAGGCATATGCTTAATGAGTCTGGTGAAAATATGCTCCTTGTTTCTATCAAACTAATGTTTTTGCACACTTTCACTGTGGAACTTGTCTATGTTTTAAGGGGGTTAAAGCCTAGGCTAACCAATTATAAATGGCACTAGCAGTTCGCCTCAGTGGAAAACAGACGGGATGCAATTATTCCAAAACTGCAGCTCGTTGTTGGAACTTGAGATAAAACTGTCATAATTTGGCAAGGAATGTAGCCTGTCTATCCCATTTTTATGGGCATTTATTTCTGTAGTCTTAACAGGAGCACACGAGTGTGTGTAGGGAGTGGTTGGAATGCAATTGAGTGAATGAGGCACGGCGAGGAAAGGGAATTTAGGGAGAAGAACTGTATGATGCTTGGCTTGGTTTCTTTTTTGTTGTGCCCCGCAAATGCACATGTACAAATGGCACACTAGAGTCAAAGCAAATGAATGTTGTCTTCAAGGCAAAATGTCACTTTCCTGTTTTAGGAGCCACAAACACATTCCACCATATAGCTTTACAGTATTAAAAAAACATTAAAAAGTCATCTCTGGCTAAAGATGGAGCTTTGACATCCGTTCCAATACTCATGTCCATCCCGAATTAGGGAAACCGTAGCGTAGTTGCAAGAACCCTATTGTTATATTGAACTGTTGGTGTGAATACTGTAGAATCTTTATAGAGAAGTGCACCTACCACAGGAATGGATGCGTAACTTGCCTCTGGGGGAAATGTGAACACGGTTGCAGTAGTAACAGGACTGCTGGGGGGAGGGGTCACTAGGAGTCCAGTTGTACAGATGTGTACCTGTTGAGGAGAGAAGACAGAATGTAAGTCAACTTACTCAACCAGTACCACTACTACTCCCCTACAATATAATACTTTCAGGCATAGACATTACACACAAAACAGTGTGCTAGAACAATTATGTCATTTTTCAACGATAGTTGCAACTGAATGGAGCTCCATCAGAAGGGACAGATGTCTTGGTCAATTTGTGCCAGTCTGTCCCCTCACATGGGTAGAAGTAGGCTGTCATGAATGAACAGACTAGTTATTTAATCTCTTAATCATCTCACACATGATCTTAAAATGTCCCATTGAATGGAAATGTCGCCCTCACAGCAGCGATGAACCCAATTGGCCAAATCAAGCTGTGCTAGTGTCCCAATAACCAGATTGGCTGGGTTAGGTCATATGACTGCCAAGCACAAGTTTTAATTGGCTGGGTGAAGACCGGTGAGTACTGAAGTCTCTTGCTGAGAGACGGGGAACCCCAGCGGTGTGACACTGACTCATTCACTGTGGCTGTCCTGGTAACAGAGCGATTCTGTTGGACACAGTCTCCTTTTACCCTGTACTCTCCATCACTCCATGCATGACTGCCCCAGACAGAGCAGAGCTGCCTTTCTGGGTGAATCATTACAGAGGACCCACCTCAGACTCAATCAACTCTACCGTGTGGAAGGGGAAGGTGCAATCAGGCAAGACAGAAAGTATTAGGCAATATCTATCTGTGCTGTGCATTTTGTTATACATGTGTATGAGCTACATGGAACGTGTGTGTGTGTGTGTGTGTGTTTGTGTACAACACAGGCACATCAATAACACTGGAAATTAACTGAAAATGTTCAGTTTTACAACCGGTCTGTTTTCATATACTGCAGGCTCCTTTATACATCTGACATAAAAGCAGTAGACAGAAGGCGTGTTCATTTCCATACACTCCCTCTGGCCCCCCAGGAAACTACTGCTTCCCTTTGTCTGCTTTGAAGGAGGGAGAAAAGAGGAGCGAGAAACAAGGAGAGATACCGAGCCACACAGATTTCGCCTGGGGAGTCTTTCTTTTTATTAAACGCATTCATTTATAAATCAAACCCATCTTAAGTCATATAGCTTCCAGGTGTGCATGGAGATTCTATAATACTGACTGTGTCTGGATCATAATTAGGGCAGATAAAGCCAGGTCTGGAGAGTAATGGCCGATTAATTAGGGCCGATTTCAAGTTTTCATAACAATCGGAAATCGGTATTTTTGGGCGCCGAAATCAGATTTTTTAAAATATTTTTGTATACCTTTTATTTAACTAGGCAAGTCAGTTAAGAACACATTCTTATTTTTAATGACTGCCTAGGAACTGTGGGTTAACTGCCTTGTTCAGGGGCAGAACGACAGATTTTCACATTGTCAGCTCAGGGGTTCCAATCTTGCAACCGCAGTTAACTAGTCCAACGCTCTAACCATTGCACTCCACGAGGAGCTTGCATGTTACGCGAATGCAGTAGATCCAAGGTAAATTGCTAGCTAGCATTAAACTTATCTTATAAAAAACAATCAATCATAATCACTAGTTATAACTACTAATCCAGGTTAGCAGGCAATATTAACCAGGTGAAATTGTGTCATTTCTCTTGCGTTCATTGCACACAGAGTCAGGGTATATGCAACAGTTTGGGCTGCCTGGCTTATTGCAAACTAATTTGCCAGAATTTTACATAATTATGACATACATTGAAGGTTGTGCAATGTAACCAGAATTTAGACTTAGGGATGCCACCTGTTAGATAAAATACCGAACGGTTCCGTATTTCACTGAAATTAATAAACGTTTTGTTTTCGAAATGATAGTTTCCAGATTTGATCATATTAATGTATTTAATGTGTGTTATTATGTTATAATTGAGTCTGATTTGAAAGAGCAGTCTGACTGAGCAGCAGCAGGCCCGTAATCATTCATTCAAACAGCACTTTTGTGCATTTTGCCAGCAGCTCTTCGCAAGCACAGTGCTGTTTATGACTTCAAGCCTATCAGCCTAATGGCTGGTGTAACCGATGTGAAATGGCTAGCTAGTTAGCTGGGTGTGCGCTAATACTGTTTCAAACGTCACTCGCTTTTAGATTTGGAGTAGTTATTCCCCTTGCAGCGGCTGGGTAACGATGCTTCGAGTGTGGCTGTTGTCGATGTGTTCCTGGTTCGAGCCCAGGTAGGGGCGAGGAGGGGGACGGAAGCTATACTGTTACACTGGCAATACTATCGTGCCTATAAGAACATCAAATAGTCAAAGGTATATGAAATACAAATGGTATAGAGAGAAATAGTCTTATAAATACTATATTAACTACAACCTAAAACCTCTTACCTTGGAATATTGAAGTCTCATGTTAAAAGGAACCACCAACTTTCATATGTTCTCATGTTCTGAGCAAGGAACTTAAACGTTAGTTTGTTTACATGGCACATATTTTACATGGCACACATTTTTACATGGCACATATTACTTTCTTCTCCAACACTTTGTTTTTGAATTATTTAAACCAAATTGAACATGTTTCATCATTTGAGGCTAAATTGATTTTATTGATGTTTTATATTAAAATAAGTGTTAATTCAGTATTGTTGTAATTGTCTTTATTACAAATAAAAAAATAAAAACGAATCGGCCGATAAATCGGTATCGGCTTTTTTGGTCCTCCAATAATCGGTATCGGCGTTGAAAAATCATAATCGGTCGACCTCTACTGGAGAGTTTAACATGATTCTCCCCTCATCACCCTGTGGGTCCACGGCTTTAGTACGAGATGGATCACCCCAACATGAAAATAACTGTCTGCACACACACACAAACATGCTCTGATAGCATAGTGAACACACACATACGAGAGCACTAAGGGATGTCACCAGTTGTAGAAGGGCTTTGTGTGGCTTCTGTTTACGAGGGGAAGCTGTGGGTAAATCATGTCAGTGTGTCTGGGCTGTGTTGCAGCCCTGAGCCCCGGAAGGTGAGACAGAAGAGGACGCTAGGGTTGGGCGGAATACCATATACCGGTATTGATGCACGGACTGGTTTGAGTTTTATAACAGTAGTTTGGTTTGTTAAATGTGATAGTTTACTCCACTATTTGAGTCATCTTTCAGCTCTGTCGCCATGCCGCATTCTACACAGACCTAGCCCCGCCCCATCACTCAAGGAGCACATTTGTTGTTGCTCGACCATGAGACATTTGCTTTCATTCTGCATGGTTATGCATCAATGCTGAGGCAATTTTCTGCTTGCTTCTTAATATAAATCCACAAGCGTTCTAAAATTCATTTGTTTCTTACATGTGCAAACATCTACATAATTTGTCTTTCATTAGCAAGTTGTGGCTAAATCGTGTTAGCCACTAATGCTAATCGCTAGTTAGATGGCTAGCTAATAAATGTACAAGCAAATGCTAGTTAGATGGTTAGTTGTTGCCAGATAATAGAATGTTAATTTCTCTACCATAAGCCACCTCCAATCGTTTTAGACAATTTGGCAGTATGTCCAACCGGCCTCAACTGCAGACAGTGTGTATGACGTTGTGGGCGACCATTTTGCTATTTTATTAGGATCCCAATTAGCTGTTGCAAAAGCAGCAGCTACTCTTCCTGGGGTCCACACAAAACATAATACAGAACATCAATAGACAAGAACAGGACAGAACTACATAAAAAAAAATGTAAAGACACACGTAGCCTAGATATCAATGCATACACACAAACTATCTAGGTCAAATAGGGGAGAGGCATTGCGCCGCGAGGTGTTGCTTCATCTGTTTTTTTAAACCAGGTTTGCTGTTTATTTGAGCAATAGGAGATGGAAGGAAGTTCCATGCAATAAGGGCTCTATATAATACTGTATGCTTTCTTAAATTTGTTCTGGGGACTGTGAAAAGACCCCTGGTGGGATAAGTGTGTGTGTCAGAGCTGTGTGTAAGTTGACTATGCAAACATTTTCAACACATTGTTTCTTAGAAAATGAAGTAGTGATGCAGTGAGTCTCTCCTCAACTCTTAGCCAAGAGAGACTGGCATGCATAGTGTTTATATCAGCCCTCTGATTACAGTTAAGAGCAAAACGTGCTGCTCTGTTCTGGGTCAGCTGCAGCTTAACTAGGCATTTCCTTGCAGCACTGAACCACACGACTGGACAATAATCAAGATTAGACCAAACTGGACCCTGCAGAACTTGCTTTTTGGAGTGTGGTGTCAAAAAAGCAGAGCATCTCTATTTTATGGCCAGACCTCTACCCATCTTTACAACCATTGAATCTGTTTTGACCATGAGTTTACAATCTCAAGTTATTTTGTCTACTGAAATTGTTCAACAGCCACACCATTCATTACCAGATTCAGCTGAGGTCTAGAACTTAAGGAATGATTTGTACCGAATGCAATGCTCTTAGTTTTAGAGATGTTCAGGACCAGTTTATTACTGGCCACCCATTCCAAAACAGACTGCAACTCTTTGTTAACGGTTTCAGTGACTTCATTACCTGTGGTTTCTGATGCATATATGGTTAAATCATCAGCATACATGGACACACATGCTTTGTTTAATGCCAGAGGCATGGTCATTGCTAAAAATTTAAAAGAGTAGACGGCCTAGAGAGCTGCCCTGCGGTACACCACAATTTCCATGTTTGACATTAGGAGAAGCTCCCATTAAAGAAAACCCTCAGTTCTACTAGATAGATAGACATATCATGGATTCAGAGCTGAGGTTGAAAAGCCATAACACAGGTTCTCTCAACAACAGGTTATCGTAATATCAATAATATCAAAGCCTGCACTGAAATCTAACAGCACAGCTCCCACAATCTTCTTATTATCAATACCTTTCAAACGATCATCAGTCAATTGTGTCAGTGCAGTACATGTTGAGTGCCCTTCTCTATAAGCATGCTGAAAAGTTTGTTGTGAATTTGTTTACAGAGAAAGAGCATTGTATTTGGTCAAAAACTATTTTTCCAACAGTTTTCTAAGAGCTGGCAACAAGCTTATAGGTCTGCTATTAAAACTAGTAAAGGCCGCTTTACCACTCTTGGGTAGCGGAATTACTTTGACTTCCCTCCAGGCCTGAGGACAAAGACTTTCCTCTAGGCTCAGATTAAAAATATGACAGAAAGGAGTGGCTAGAGTCAGCTACCTTCCTCAGTAGCTTTCCATTTACTGTAAGTTGTCAATGCCAGGTGGTTTGTCATTATTGACCGATAACAATTTTCCCACCTCTCCCACACTAACATTACAAAATTGTAACTTGCAATGCTTTTCTTTCATTATTCATTTTTTTATGCATGAATACAACTGCTTACTGTTTGTTGTTGGCATTTCCTGCCTAAGTTTGCTCACTTTGCCAATGAAATAATCATTAAATAATTTGGCAACATCAAATGGTTTTGTGATGAATAAGCCATCTGATTCGATGAAAGATGGAGTTGAATTTGTCGTTCTGCCCATAACTTCATTTAAAGTACTCCAAAGTTTAATTTCATTGATAGGTCAACATTGTGAACAGTCTACCCCATGGTGGCGGTGGGGTTATGGTATGGGAAGGCATAAGCTATGGACAGCGAACATCATTTGCATTTTATCAATGGCATTTTGAATGCCGAGAGATACCGTGATGAGATCCTGAGTCACATTGTCGTGCCATTTATCTGCAGTCATCACTTCATGCCTCAGCATGATAATGCAAGGCCACATGTTGCAAAGACCTGTACACAATTCCTAGAAGCTGAAAATTCTTCCATGGCCTGCATACTCAGACATATCACCCATTGAGCATGGTTGGGATGCTCTGGATCGACATGTTTCAGTTCCCTGCCAATACCCAGCAACTTCACACAGCCATTGAGAGGAGTGGGACAACATTCCACAGGCAACAATCAACAGCATACTCAGCTCTATGAAAAGGAGATGTGTTGAGCTGCATAAGGCAAATGGTGGTCACACCAGATACGGACTGATTTTCTGATCCAAGCCCATACCCTTTTTTTAAGGTATCTGTGACCAACAGATGCATATCTACAGTGCCTTCCACTAATATTGGCACCCTTGGAAAATATTACCAAAACGGGCTGTAAAAAAAAACAATCATTGTAAATCCTCTTTGTCATTCATTCAAAAATATTCACACAAATCAAATCTTTAAAGTTAAATTGGAAGAAAAATTAATTCTTATTTTTATTTTTTAAAATCTGAAATGTGTGCCAAAATTATTCATTCAATACTTTGTGCAACCTCATTTACCAAGATAACAGATCTGAGTCTTCTCCTATAATGCATAATGAGGTTGGAGAACACATGGCAAGGGATCTGAGACCACACCTCCATACAGAATCTCTCCAGATCCCGAAGTCCACGCTTGTGGACTCTCCTCTTCAGCTCATTCCAATGGTTTTCTATGGGGTTTAGGTCAGGGGACTGGGATGGCCGTGGCAAAACCTTGATATTGTGGTCAGTGAACCGTTTTTGTGTTGATTTTGAGGTGTGCTTTGGATCATTGTCCTGCTGGAAGATCCAACCACAGCCCAGTTTAAGCTTCCTAGCAGAAGCAGTCAAGTTTTGATTTAATATCTGCTGGCAATATCTAATATCTGCTGGTAATAATTTTAATATCTGCTGGAGTCTATAATACCATTTATCCTAACAAGTTGTCCAGGGCCTTTGGAAAAAAACAGCCCCATAACATCAAAGACTCACCACCATACGTCACAGTGGGGATGAGGTACATTTTCGGCATGGCTATCCTTCTTTCTACGCTAAACCCACCTCTGGTGTTTGTTTCCAAAAAGCTCTATTTTGGTCTCATCTGACCATAGAATCCAGTCCCATTGAAAATTCCAGTAACGTTTGGCAAACTGTAGGTGCTTGAGTTGGTTGTTTGATGACAGCAAAGGCTTTTTTATGGCAACCCTCCCAAACAACTTGTGGTTATGTACAAGACCCAACACAAAACCCAACTAACATCTGCAATTCTCCAGCTGTGATTCTTGGAGATTCTTTGGCAACTCGAACCATCCTCCTCACTGTGCGTGGAGTCAATATAGACACACGTTCTCTTCCAGGCCGATTGCTAACAGCTACATTTCTTAATTATTGCCCTGATAGAGGAAATGGGCATTTTCAAACCTTTGAGCTATTGTCTTATAGCCATTTCCTGATTTGTGCAGCTCAACAACCTTTTGTCGCACATCATTACTATATTCTCGGGTCTTTCCCATAGTGAAGGATGACTATGGGAACTTGTCAACTCATTTTTATACCCCAGTAAAACAGGAAGTCATGGCTTACCACTTAAGCGTTCCTAATCACTCAGATGAACTTAAAATGTAAAATATGAATGGGAATATACTTCAGTTAGATTTTACTCAAAATAACTTCTAGGGGTGCCAATAATTGTGGCACACATGTTTCGGAGAAGAATATTTAATTTATTTCACATACATTTTTTTCAATCATTTTACTTCAATTAAAGGTATGATTTTTGTAAATATTTTGAATGATAGACCAAGAGGATAAACAGCAAAGAAACATTTTTCACAGCAGATTTTGCTCATATTTACCAAGGGTGCCAATATTATTGGAGGGCATTGCCAATTATGTGAAATCCATAGATTAGGGGCTGATATTCCTTATATGAACTGTAACTCAGTAATGTTTTGCATGTTACTTTAATATGAATGCTGTCAAACCACAGACAAAGCCTTGTTGGCTTAATTTAAAAACACATTTCAGAAAGACTCATTATTTTGACACTTCAAAGCAAAAAACACTGATAAGATGAAGTCAACATCTGATCTTCATATAACGAGTATATGGTCATTTGCAATGTCAGTATAAAAGTCCCTACTCTGTATACCAGGCAGGCTGGGGTGAGGCAGTTCTCCTCTACACTGTTCTCTGCTCAGCTTCAAAAAACTAAGCAACATTCTAAAGGTTTCCTCACTTCACAGCTTCCGTCGGTCACAGAACGTCTGCCTAAGACGCTGACAAATCTGTCTGACTGTCTGTCTGTCATGTCCCCAGCCCCTCTCTCTCTACAGTGCCAGGCAACCAGAGCAGCTGTGAGTTGTTGCCATTCTGAGGTTGCTGTGGAAACCTCGGGGCTAAGCTGCAGTCTTTTTTGCGGGCGAGTGGAGTCACGCATCCATGATTTCCAACGCTTGGACGGAGCGATGGCCTGCTCGGAATGACGGGGGGGAGAGAGAGGGAAGTGTGTGGTGACAGAAGGAGACTGGGAATCTTTGTCAGGGAAACAAACATCGGATGAAAACAAGAATGTTAGTTCAATCTACTTGTTTGTGCTTGTTGCGTGAGAATCTTGCGTGCTCATTGTTTCCCCCTGTTCCTCTCTCTCACTCATTACCCCTGATTAACAGGCCCAGATGAACAGTGTGGAGCCGACATGGGCAGGAGGCTGGACACACACTGAGGGCTATGACAGATTTGGTGACAGTCCATTTCCAAGAGTCTATCATCAGCTATCCCATGAAATAAATGGCAGTGATAATACGCTTGTCCATAGTACAGACAGCCAACCATAGACAAATGAGGCTGCTATGCTGGACAACATGATGGTTTTCCCAATTCTGGTTTAAGAGGACAATATTGTTCAGAACATAAATATGCAGTCAATTCTGGAGGAATTCATTAATGGGGACAATAGAGTCAGGCTTCTGGACAAGTCCATTGATCATACAGAATACTTCAGAGAGACATAAAGTTCTCCATTTAGTGGCTTCCTCATTGAATACCCCTTACCAAACAGTACAAAGACACTGGACTAGGGGGAACGTAGAAGCTCTCTCCCCCTTCATCTCACCATTCAGTATATATCTGTGAGGGTGCGCTGCAGAAGAGCCCTCCCTTACTATCTCCCATCTCCTCCTCCCCTCCCCCCTATCTCACCTGTGAGGGTGCGCTGCAGGACAGTCCTCCGCTGATCTCTCCGATGCGTGCGGCTGCCGTGGGGTTGGAGGAGCTGATGAGGACCGGCCCACTGATCTCCGTGGAGTGTCTCTGGGGGGGCGGGGCCAGACAGGGCTTGTGGGACATGGTGAGGGATGTAAACGAGTGGCGCTTCTTACTGTTCTTCTTCTCCCCTGCTCGGTGGGGGCCACCGTTACTCTGGGGGCCCGATGAGGCCCCCTCGCCAGAGTCCCCACTCGAGTCCCCAGGCTTGTCCAACTCAATCAGCTGACGCGCTGCTGTGTTAAACTACAGGAGGAGAGAGGGAAGAGGGGAAGGAAAGGAGGGCAGGATGGGGTGGGGTAGATAGGAGAGAAAAGGAGTCGTTGTCGTTAATATGATAATGAAAGCCGTCAATCTGCATAATAAACCTAGTTGTAGTAAGAACCACCCTGTGCCTATATCTGATGGGAGAAAGCAGTAGGCTGAGAATGCTGCCAGTACCAGGGGGTTGAGAGAGAACCTTGGGCTCAGGGAGTCAACGGTTTTCAGGCAGGCAGCAGAGCAGACAGCAGCCTTTCATGTGAGGTAGGAATCAAAGGAGGAACACTAAAAAGGGTTTAGCTAATCACAGGGAGAACGAGGGAGCACTCCACGACACAGATAGCCCCGAGCTGCTCTCCATCTACTTGGGACATAAAAGTGGAGAATTTCACACCAATCCTGATGAGAGGCAGTACTAAATGAGTACACACATAGCACTAGATCAGATATACAGCCAAGTATATACAACCAAATATAGAATGGGTATCAGTATAAAATCACTGTACAGAAATAACTCAGTCAGACACAATCAAGTGTGGCTACAAAAAAACTAGATTATAGCTTGTCTTCCATGACAGTTCCAGAATTGCTCAGAATTTGTTTTAAAAAGAAAGCTGTTTACTGTCTGACATATGCTGAATGTACAGTAGTCATCAGTTGCACATTTGTTTATGTAACCCGAGTCAAAATGTTCTTTCTTGGTAGAAAATGTTGTATTTCTCTGCTGTGAAAACATGGTCAATTGTATCCATTAGTTGTTTTGCATCCGTTCCCTTCAAAATATCCACCCTCGGGATATTATGAAAAATCTAAATCTGTCACGTGAATAGTGCCATGAAAAATGAGAAGAAACATTTTTTAAATTCTCCTCTGCTTCTAAGAATGTAATTTTTAATGTCAGAGTCAAAGATAACCTTCACAAAAGCATTCACACGGAAAATGTCTTCTCAAATTGCTCTTCCTTTTATGATAAGCCTCTGCCCACTCCCGGGCTTCTCTCTACCATTAGAAGTGTAACAATTCACCAAACCCACGGTTCAGTACGTATTTGGGGTCATGGTTCGGTTTCGGTACAGCAGGAAAATTAAATGCAATTAACAATCTTCAGCATTCACAAATGTTCCTGGCATTGTCTGTTGTGACAGGATTGTTATGTTAGGTCTCTCAAGGTTCCACTCTGATGCGTTTGTAACCATGTGGGAGGTGGGAATTTAACAGTTGTGAAGTCATAAATGCCAGTTGGATGCATTCATGCGACTTGAAAGCGGATTGGCTAAATGGCCAACAAGCTGCAACCATAAACTAAAAGTACAGCTATCATGCTTGCAAACAAATTATAGAGTTCATAAATCACATTAATATATTGCTTTTTATAAATAATGTTTTGTTGTTACATTTGACTGCAGAAAATGCTGTTAGAGGCCTTTTCCTTAGTAGGTGATGTTAGAAGTTACCATTTGGGAGAAGTGGGTGCTCAGGATGATAGAGGAGTTTCCCACAAGGAATTACCAGTTGAGGGGTGTTCAAGTGGATTTTTCACAGTCGCATGTGGTAAATTCCCACTTCCATCTGGGTTACAAATGCACCATGACAATGCTTCCTTCACTGTCAAATGCGCATTTGTGAGTCTCATAAAGGGGGTGGGTCTGTAGCACGGTACATCTCCCACTGCAGAGTAATGTGATGGGCTGTCACTGTTAAATAAGCACAACACAGGGTGCATTGGCCAATTCATTAAAAACATCTGCTTTGTCTTGCTTATATAGAGCGGGTACTATCTGTTTCCTGAATTGGGTGCAAGAGGGAAGTTCGTAACGTAGCTCGAGCACTTTCACGAGGTGCTGAAACTCCCTACTCTCAACAACCAGGAAGATGCTTCAAATGAAAACAGAGATGACTGCTTTAAAAGATAAATAGCCTACAGTATAGGCTACAGGCCTATACAATTCAATAATATTGAAATCAATTTCATGTTCATTCAACTGAGTTCAATTTTCCTAATTGCAGGCTGCTGTCTAATTTTTGCCTCAATATATTTCATGTGTAATGTGCGCAATGATGTGCCAAATGTAGATTTTAGTGCATTAGGGTAAGCCGCCTCAATTTGTGCAGTCATGATAATATCTTTCTAGGAGCTGATCCGTCATCGGTATTGTGGAATAATTCTAATGTTAATGTAAGATTTGAATGGAGAAAGACAGCGCTACTCTCGGATCAGTTTTCTTTAAATCCTATCAGTATTGACACGCCTCAACACGCACTTAGCGAACGTTCTCTGTGTGGTGTTTTGGGAAACGCATGTTACATCTGCGGTCGTTGTAGGAAAGACGCATTGTTAAAACATTCGTAAGCCTAAATTCCATCACTATCGGGAAACCAAGCCCATGTCTATTACACAGGTAAGGTTCCTACCAACAGACAGTTCTCTCAGCAGTGATCATGGGAAACTTTTATAGGACAATGGTGAATTACCTCAGGATGTCAAGCTAAAGATGACACTGGCTGTATTTAAGGGGCACATGGGAATTTGGAAAGCTGCTCAGAAGGTGCTCAATGACAATACAAATAAATAACATGTTTAGTACTTTGGTGAAATATACTGTGACTGTTTTCAAGGGTGTAGCAAAAGGGGAGAGCACTAATGTGTACATTCTGCAAGATGTCTGACAAAGCAACAACAAAAAAGATTGCACTAACATACTCAGCATTTTCCAACCTCTTACCGGAGGTAAAATGCATGCCTGGACATATCAGGGACACTCCGGTTGTTAAGACTTGGAGGAACATTTCGCTTACCTCAACATATGATATAGGGAAGATTCCAATTTTATCCCCCAGCATTCCCTCTGCCCAGTTTTCGTCCACTCTGCGAATCACAGTCAGAATATCATCCTAGAAGAGAAAAGATGCAGAGCTTGTTACCAGGAAGACTGTCATTAAAGATGCTGCTAACTAGGAGATTTTCAGATCTTCTAGGAACAAACACCCAGGATAGAAGAATTAGGAGGCTGAGAGAGAGCGAGACCATGTTTTATTAAAACTCCCGGAAGTGCCAAGTTACGCTACATTATTAGAGTAATACAGTACAGTGGATCCTGTTAAAAAAGGAAAAAGATAAGCACTTTCGTTTGTTTCAGTTTTTGCTCATAAGGGACGGCAGGTAGCTTACTGGTTGCTGGATCGAATCCCCGAGCTGACAAGGTAAAAATCTGTCGTTCTGCCCCTGAACAAGGAAGTTAACCCACTGTTCCCCAGTAGGCTGTCATTGTAAATGAGAATTTGCTCTTAACTGACTTGCCTAGTTAAATAAAGGTTTAAAAAAATTAAGATAAAACAGCAGACTGCTTATAAAAGCCAAGGATAGAAAGCTCTAATCTACCCTTTCAGTTGATTAGAATAGATTGATAAATGTAGTCATTTAGCAATGGTACAGTAGCCGTCTAGTTCTAGATGTGTGAGTGGATAACTGGTCCTCTACACTAGGAGGAAAAATGCCTTGCATCCACATGACACATCTGCAGGAAGAGACAGAGGAACACAGTTTCACTGAGGTTTGGTCAGGGTTAAGCTACAGAGCTTTTACAATCAACAGTTGTTGAGCTGTTAGATGCTCCAAACTCAGGAAAATTACAGCTTAGAAAAAACAGTATAGGTTGTAATTATAACTCTTGCTAGAAACTGTAGTTCCAGCTTTAGAGACAATGTCCTATGTGGTAGGGCTGTGGCCTGTACAGTGGTCTAGAACTCACCTTAGTGAAGGGCAGACAGTCCTTGTCTGCCTCGTTGTCTTTCAGCTCAAAGTCGTAGAGGGCCTTGCACTGTGGCGGGGGCTGTGGAAGCGGCTTGATGATCTGAACAAAGTTGGTGGGGAAAAAGCCGTGGACTCCGCCCATCTCTCCATGGTACCAATTCTCATCCACCTGGCGTCGGAGGATGATAATGTCACCCTTATTGAACTTGAGGTCCCCAGGTTCCTTGCCATCGTAGTTGTACAGGGCCTTGGCACAGGGCAGCTGGGGTACACCCTGTAAAGGGAGAGAAAGAGAGAAGGGGTGTTCAAGCTGTGACCAAAACATCAGGACTCATGCATAATTGAGCACCACTAAGAACCACATGAATTATTCAAAACCCAGAGAAGTGTAATTGTGGACCAGAGCCATTAGGGACAAGAGCACAGTGAGGGGTTGTAGTGATGGTCCATATGGACCACACGAGGGAATAAGGAATAAACCACCCAATAAACCACCCTGACCTGGGTAGAGCTACACTTTGACAGACCCCATCACCCTCACTCACAGCCAGCATTTCACTCATTGTATAATCTTCTTCCACCAAGTCAGTGTGTGCCTCAGTCACCACTCTCACTGACATTCATTCTCTTTTGCTTTTTAACCGAGAAAGAGACCCAAACGATGTAGCGAAAATAATCTTGGCCCAAAACAGACAACAGTTACTATGGAAACCAAAGGAAGAAAAGTGTGAAGGCCTACTTGTTATGGGAACAGGCAGATACAAGAGAAAAGTCAAATGCATTCCCAAAACAAGGAGTAAACTAAATGTGCATCAATAGCTTGGTTTCCATCCAATTGGCAACAGATTTTAATGTGAATATTCTAAAATGAATTAAGCGAGAAACCTCAAAAGTAGGTTCAAAGTGCACTACATCACGCACAGCTTTTTATCTGCAATAAGTGAATTTGATGGTAACACATCTCTGGTGGAATGCACATTTACAATCAGATGTGTTTCCATCAAATAGACTTGTTGAAGCGAAAAGGCTGTGCGTGATGACGTAGGGCAAATAAAAATGACTTTTGCAGTTAAATTCCCATGTACCGAATAAAAATACAAGTTAAATGGGTTTCCATCGCATTTTCAACTGTACTAATGGTTTTGTCACAAAAATTGTTGCGTTACATAGTGAATGTGCCCACTCTGGTCTTGACAAGTGCACTCTAGCCTACAGCTGGCAGATACAATGCAGGTAAAAGGCTACTACAAAATGAGAATATTATGGACAAAAGAGCAAGATTATTTTTATTTGTCGAACGGCAGTCAAGCATTAATCATGTCACCAGAATAAGACCCTCAATATTTATTGGAAAGGAGCATCAAGCTCATCACCGTGCACTTTCACCACCCTGTGAAGATCATCATACCTTATTTCATCTGTACCATAATAAACTGCATGCTTTCCCAAGGCGTAGTGGGAGGAACACACACCATGTCACTCCAAATGTACTTCGATATGATGGTTACTATGTCAATATTTGGGCATAAAAGCGTTTCCACTGCCATTTATTACATAATTCAATTTTAGACAAAAAGATCCCACCTTGTCTAGCGTATTTTGTTTTGTCAACATTTGGAAAGTTTACAGACAAATTTACAGACAAATTTCCATCAGGCCTGTCATGATATTTCTATCCGACGTTTAAACTCAGCAAAAAAAGAAACGTCTTTCAGCAAACTTAACATGTGTAAATATTTGTATGAACATAAGATTCAACAGACAAACTGAACAAGTTCCACAGACACGTGACTAACAGAAATGAAATAATATGTCCCTGAACAAATGGGGGGTCAACATCAAAAAGTAACAGTCAGTATCTGGTGTGGCCACCAGCTGCATTAAGTACTGCTAAGTACTGCAGTGCATCCCCTCTTCATGGCGCCAGATTTTCCAGTTCTTGTTGTGAGATGTTACCCCACTCTCCCACCAAGGCACCTGCAAGTCCCCAGACATTTCTGGGGGGAATGGCTATAGCCCTCACCCTCCGATCCAACAGGTCTCAGACGTGCTCAATGGAATTGAGATCCAGGCTCTTCGCTGCCCATGGCAGAACACTGACATTCCTGTCTTGCAGGAAATCATACACAGAACGAGCAGTATGGCTGGTGGCATTGTCATGCTGGAGGGTCATGTCAGGATGAGCCTACATGAAGGGTACCACATGAGGGAGGAGGACGTCTTCCCTGTAACGTACAGCGTTGAGATTACCTGCAATGACAATAAGCTCAGTCCGATGATGCTGTGACACACTGCCCCAGACCATGACGAGGCCTCCACCTCCAAATCAATCCCGCTCCAGAGTACAGGCCCATGCTCATTCTTTTGACAATAAACACAACTCCGACCATCCCCCCAGGTGAGACAAACCCGCGACTCGTCAGTGAAGAGCACTTTTTGCCAGTCCTGTCTGGTCCAGCGATGGTGGGTTTGTCCCCATAGGAGACGTTGTTGCCGGTGATGTCTGGTGAGTACCTGCCTTACAACAGAACTACAAGCCCTCAGTCCAGCCTCTCTCAGCCTATTGCGGACAGTCTGAGCACTGATGGAGGGATTGTGTGTTCCTGGTGTAACTCAGGCAGTTGTTGTTGCCATCCTGTACCTGTCCCGCAGGTGTGATGTTCGGATGTACCGATCCTGTGCAGGATGTACCGATCCTGTGCAGTGGTCTGCCACTGCGAGGACGATCCTGTCTCCCTGTAGCGCAGTGTTATGCGTCTCACAGTACGGATATTGCAATTTATTGCCCTGGCCACATCTGCAGTCCTCATGCCTCCTTGCAGCATGCCGAAGGCACGTTCACACAGACGAGCAGGGACCCTGGGCATCTTTCTTTTGGTGTTTTTTCAGCGTCAGTAGAAAGGCCTCTTTAGTGTCCTAAGTTTTCATAACTGTGACCTTAATTGCCTACCTGTTAGTGTCTTAACGACCTTTCCACAGGTGCATGTTCATTAATTGTTTATGGTTCATTGAACAAGCATGTGTTTAAAACCTTTACAATGAAGATCTGAAGTTATTTGGATTTTTACAAATCATCTTTGAAAGCCTGTGGACTTTTTTTATTGGATGGTTGGATGGGAACCTGGTTTATCTGAATGTGTGTGACACTGAATGGGTCTTGTTGGGTGGCCTTTTAAATGAGAGTATTGGAAGTACAGGATCGGTGTGATGAGCTTGGCTGGGCTCACTGTATGTATGTCTGTCTGTTTAATTCAGAAGTCTAAATGCCCCGGACCTGGCCCAGTTCTCTCCCTGAGGAAGGTTAGGTGGTCTCGACTTGCTAACCCAGAGGGGACGGGGAGGCTCAATGAACCACTTTCAAGATGGCTGTCCAAGAGGAGGGCACCTATCCAAAAAGCCTCAACCCCCTCACATCCCTCCCTCTACTCTGTTAGAGGCATTTGGTAGTGCTCAAAATCACAAATACAACCGACAGCGTCAATCTGAGCACTGACAGATGAAATAAACCAGATATCAGGGAGAAAGACAGTCAGAGGTAAAGAAATAAGGAAAAAGAGAGTCTGGGACAGAGCGAGAGCTCAGCGCGAGGCGGCGGAGAGAGCTCAGCGCGAGGCGGCGGAGAGAGCTCAGCGCGAGGCGGCGGAGAGAGCTCAGCGCGAGGCGGCGGAGAGAGCTCAGCGCGAGGCGGCGGAGAGAGCTCAGCGCGAGGCGGCGGAGAGAGCTCAGCGCGAGGCGGCGGAGAGAGCTCAGCGCGAGGCGGCGGAGAGAGCTCAGCGCGAGGCGGCGGAGAGAGCTCAGCGCGAGGCGGCGGAGAGAGCTCAGCGCTAGGCGGCGGAGAGAGCTCAGCGCTAGGTGGCAGAGAGAGCGCGAGGCGGAAGCAGGTCTTTGAGTCAGCCTGGCCCTGTGCTGGCAGGGAGCTTTGTGATGCAAAAGCCCATTAACAGCTCAGGTTTTGCAGAAGAGGGAGAAGAGGGGGAGGAGATCCAAAAGCTGACCCCTCCTGTCTCAGCCTCCAGTATTTATGCCGCAGTAGTTTGTGTCAGGGGGCTAGGGTCAGTCTGTTATATCTGGAGTATTTCTCCTGTCTTATCCGGTGTCCTGTGTGAATTTAATTCTCTCTCTCTCTCTCAGAGGACCTGAGCCCTAGGACCATGCCTCAAGACTACCTGGCCTGATGACTCCTTGCTGTCCCCAGTCCACCTGGCCATGCTGCTTCTCCAGTTTCAACTGTTCTGCCTGCGGCTATGGAACCCTGACCTGTTCACTGGACGTGCTACCTGTCCCAGACCTGCTGTTTTCAACTCTCTAGAGACAGCAGGAGCGGTAGAGATTCTCTCAATGGTCAGCTGTGAAAAGCCAACTGACATTTTCTCCTGAGGTGCTGACCTGTTGCACCCTCGACAACCACTGTGATTATTATTATTTGACCATGCTGGTCATTTATGAACATCTTGGCCATGTTCTGTTATAATCTCCACCCGGCACAGCCAGAAGAGGACTGGCCACACCTCATAGCCTGGTTCCTCTCTAGAAGAAGAAGAAGGGCTTTATAAATACATTTGATTTGATTTGAAAAGCAGGACTGATATGAACATTTGTACAATTGGACTGTACAATTCAGGTAGCCTCATTTTCATGACATGGCTGTTTGTTCAACAATGGTCCAAATGCAGTGCTCTAGACACGGCATTACACAACAGAACCAAAACTACTGTAATCTCCTCACAAGCCCATTGCTCTGCAGTCCAGGAGTGTTTTCCCCTACATACCCCTCTTCTGGCCTCACACAAGAGGGGCTGTCAGCAGATTTACATTTCCCTGTTTCACCCAGCTTAACAGAGGGAGAGAGAGACAGAGTAGAGAAAGAGAAATGGTGGTGGGGGGGGTTGTAAAGGAGGGGGTTGTAGAGAGGGAGTGGGCTTCTGAATGGAAGTGTTGGTCTGTATGAATGAGATGGAAAAAGGAGGGAGGGAGAAGGGGGGTGGGTGTTTCCGGTTTGCAACCATGGAAACTATGCAGATGTGTCTGAACTGGACCAACATGCATGAGTCGAATCCAGGCTGCAGTCCAGTCCAAACACCTCGAGGTCAGCTCCCCACCCCACAGTTGTAGTTTCCAGCAAGCCAATATTCTACTCAGTTTAGCACAGAAAACATGGTAATTAACTACAATGACCATAATCCATTGTCCGTTGTATTTCTTTTACACCTGCTACGTAAAAGAGAAGAATGCATAATCGAGAGAGATAGAGCAGTTGTTTCACAAGGTATCTCTACCTGAAAATACCTGATCTAAGTGATTGATAGTTGGTATTCAGGAGTCATAAAGTATGCCTTATTTACTCTGAAGAACTAATAACATTTTGTTTTTGTCAGACAGCAGCAGCTCTAGAGGAGATGATGGTCCGGAATTAAATAGTCATCAAATAAAGTAAATATAATGCAGAAAACTGAAATATTGTATTAAATGTGAATAAATTATGGTTAATAAGTGATAAGCAGTAATAGCCAGTCACTACCATCATGGGACTTTTGTTTTATTCTATGTTGTTACAGCATTCAACTCACATAATGCAAAGTGCATTTCATGTTAAAGAAAATAAGCACTAATCGCTCAGCACTACTGGGTTCTCAATGTACCAGTCTCTGCCGGTGCCTGCTTGTTTATAAAAAGAGAGTATCCTCCATCCAACCCCACACAAATGGTACAATCCAGCTTGTCTGCTCCTGTGCCAGTGTTTTTATGGCTTTTCCCCTCATCCAGAGAGCGAGGCAGACAGAACAGACTGCATTAAGGGACATATTCCCTTCTTGCCACAGATCAGCCTCTCCACTCGCACAGATAAAGCCTTGTCATCTCTCACCAATGTGTTGTGTTGATGTGATGTGGCCGGGCCAGATCACATCCCTTCCAAGCAATGAGATGGAGATCGAAAATATAAACACAACATTAAAATGTTGATCCTATGTTTCATGTGTTGAAATAAATGATCCCAGGAATGTCCTCTACGCACAAAAAAACACATTTCTCTCAAATCTTGTGCACAAATTTGTTTACATACCTGTTAGTGAGCATTTCTTCTTTGTCAAGATAATCTACCCACCTGACAGGTCTGGCATATTAAGAAGCTGATTTAACGGCATGATCATTACAAAGGTGCACCTTGTGCTGGGGGCAATAAAAGGCCACTAAATTGTTTAGTTTTGTCACAACACAATGCCACAAATGTCTCAAGTGTTGAGGGAGCATGCAATAGGCATGCTGACCACAGGAATGTCCACCAGAGCTGTTGCCAGAGAATTTAATGCTCATTTCTCTACCATAAGCCAGCGCCAACGTCAATTTAGAGAATTTGGCGGTACGTCCAACCGGCCTCACAACCTCAGGACAACCGCAGAGCACGTGTAACCACGCCAGCCCAGGGCCTGCTTCTTCACCAGCGGGATCGTCTGAGACCAGCCATCCGGACAGCAGATGAAACAGAGTATTTCTGTCTGTAATAAAGCCCTTTTGTGGCAAAAACCTCATTCTGATTGGCTGGGCCTGGCTCCCCAGTGGGCGGGCCCCTGCCCAGGCATGTGAAATCCATGGATTACAGCGTAATTAATTTAAATTGACTGACTTCCTTATATGAACTGTAACTCCGTAAAATTGTTGCATGTTCCGTTTATATTTTTGTTCAGTATAGATACTAAGGCTTTAATTACAGCTCTCTCCCTCCCTCCCTAGCACACAAACAGCTGCTCTGAAAGAAACGTTTAAATGGAAGTCATCATTCAGCGGCATAACTCATTGTCAGACAGAGCACGTCTAATGAGAATCTGACTACAGGCCACAACTAATCACTTCTGTCCTGGTTATAGATTTAAGCACATGATTAGACAGTACACATCACAGACCCACAGTGTGTGCACTATGACTGAACAATACAAGTACACACATTTCCACATCATGCATGAGAAGCTGACTGCACAACACACTATTATGATCCACAATGCACACCTACATGGGAATCTCAGCTGCTCTCTAATTTGTGTGCGTGCACAATAACAATAGTAACAGGCTGTGTGTTAGGCAATATTGCATGGCATCAGATGGTGTGTATAATCCTACCTTCATCAGAGATAATGCAATTAGACAGAAGTGGAGTGTTAAGGGGATTTGGCTGTAATAGTGTTTACTTAAGTTCCACAGCATCGGATCATAACAGAATTACAACACTGTTAGCTCTACAGCACCGCCAAATGTCAACAACCAGCGAGCAAACAGATAACACAAATACACAACGCACACAGACACACAGCAAGGCAGACAGGGTAAGCTTAGGTCACATCCTGTGGACTAGACTAACCCTAACCATATCCTAGCCACCAGTGACGACAGCAGCACTAGAACACACACAAATAAACTGACATTTTAACTGAGCAATCATGGGTTATGAACCTGCCATCTGGCATGATTTATATGTACAGTAATAGATGATGAAGAGAATGTCTGCTGCTCATCCACACAGCTACTCTACCCAGTAAGAGCAAGCCTACTGTTTGGAGCTGTCATAGATGGCCATTGGAGTCTATAGGCAGGCCTTGGCCAAGAAATCTCCAGTCTGGAAGATTGAGGATGGCAGTAGGGTGGTTCTTCTTCCAGACAGCATGTCTTAATTTCCAGCCAGGCCTCCCGTCTCTCCCCCCTGGGCTAGGGCTCCCATATGAAGACCCCTAGAGACAGGCAGGCGGCTGACCGTACAGCCACTGGGGGGGGGGGGGGAGTCTGTATCTGCCTGCCCCCCCCCAACCCAGAGACATCACAGACATTCCTGGAGAGGGAACATTCTGTCTTCATCAACATGTCAGTGTGTACTGCTCAGACTCCCCTAGTGTTGAGAAAGCACATTGTGGAAGTGACACATTGTGGAAGTGTGGAATTCGAGGGGCAGGAGCAATCTTGTTTTCATTAGAGCGCCATTACTTTAAATTGGTTCCTAATGGTCTCGTTTTATGACCACTTGGAGACAGCAGCCTTCCCTGTTCCCTCCCTGCACACACAATCCTGGGGGCTTCGGACTGTGTGCCTGTCATATGCAGGGACAGGACTAGGGACAGTCAAGGAAAGAATTAACTAGTTTGAAGAGAGGAGGTGGTATGATGTATAGGTTGATTTGAACCAGACTCAGTCAGGACACATGGAGACAGAGGAAATGAGGATCAGGAGAGAGGTTGATTGACATGTTACAGGGTGATTTTCACCCAGAAATATACTTACTACTCCTGCCTGAGTCCTCTAAAAGGTTATCGGAGTCCTGTAAAACGTTGTTGGCTCAGGAGTTCTGACTGAGCCGAATCTACATCAAACTGGTCTGTTCATTGAGCTAGAGAGAGCAGCTACCTAGCGTCACTGCTCCTCCTCCTGCCCACCTGCCACCCTCTCGCATGGAACCAACACTGAGACAAAGGCTAACTTCCAACTACTGGTTTCTAAGGCAACCCGTCTCTGCATGCCTTTTTTGGGACTGTTTATGGGTCTATTGACAATGTACTGAATCTTGTGAAAGAGTCATTCAAAGTCAGCGGGGCAGTGCTGAAGTCAGTGGTAAAAGCAACATTATAAACTGGGTGTTTAAACCCTGAATGCTGATTGGCTGACAGCTGTGGTATATCAGACATTATACAAAGGGTATGACAAAACATACATTTTTACTGCTCTAATTACATTGGTAACCAGTTTATACTAGCAATAAGGCATCAGGGGTTTGTGGTATATGGCCAATATACCACGGCTAAGGACTGTATCTAGCCACTCCGCGCTGCGAGAACAGCCCTTAGCCGTGGTATATTGGCCATCTACCACACCCCCTCGTGCCTTATTGCTCAAGTAACACACAATATCGGAGTGAACAGATGCAAGTTTTTTAATGTGAGGAGTTTTCAAATAAACACTTAGTTTAGCTTCCTTTGTGTTCCTGTTGGAAGTCTTCAAGTCTGCACTACTTACAGTGAGAGAGAGGAGGCAGACAGACAGGCAGACGTGTGGAGGCCAGACGGAGCTCTGGCTCACACATTAACTTCTCACTAGTCCTCTCAGGCAATTCTACTACTGGCTCTGTGTATTATTGGCACTGTAGATCTTCCTGTTCCTCCTCCTATCCCTACATCAGGTCACTATAGGGCTTCCTCATCCAGACGAATACACATACCAAGAGGCCTTGCTTCCCCTCTGAGTGCCAGTTATAAACACACACCTCAGGAGTAAGCACTCGTTGACGCCAACAAATTCTCCCTTTACGGCCTGTCCACTGGCCCTGGGCTGCAGTGTGGGGGCTCTTGGGAATTGCAGTCATTGGCTATGATCAAAGTGGCCTCTCCTGGAGTCTGGACACAGAGGGCCCATGAGGGAGCCATGTGTAGGGCTAAACCAGGAACTAGGCTAAATTCAGAATTCACTTTAAGAGAGAGGGGAAAAATCTATAAAAACATTCAACACATGGAAGTACAACTAAGACATTGCTGAGGCAGGAGCTATTAGTAAGCTACAGATTAGTCATAAAAAAGACACCAGTTTGCCAGGAAAGGGGTCTGGGTTTATGAAAGACTTATGGCAACAGCGCACTCAGCCATACGGTTTTCATAAAGCTGTGAGTGGCTGGGAGTTTGTGTGTGTAATGAAGGTGCCATTTTACGTGAGCGTGTGTGCAATGCATGTGTGCAGACTCGCTGTGAGTATGCATGTGCATGTGTGTGTGCATGTGTGTGTGCGTGCGCGCGTCTAGCCTTTACCTGGCTAATTGGCCCCGTTCCAGCGTTGAAGGCTGGTTCTGGGTGGCCCGGGATCACACAGACCTGAAAGCACAGAACCCTCCATCTCTGTGCCATTTCAAACACTGACTAGGCTTTAAGACTGTCTCTCACACAGGAAAGAGCCCACTCACATTACACTGAGGAGAGAGGGGGAGAGAAGAAGCATGACCAAAAGACAGATGGACTAGAGGAAGATGGAGAGAGACGAGGAATAGAGGGAGCGAGAGACGAGAGAGAGGAACACAGTGAGGTAGGAGCGTCAATGTGATGCTGTTTGATGGGACTGACAGAACCTCCACGCCAACATGAGCCAGAAAGACACAGAAACATGTAGAGACAGGGTGGCCCAGCAGACCCTTCCAGCCAGGACTAATCTAATGCAGCAGTAACAGCTGGGAAAGCTAGGACAAACAACCAGAAATCTGTTCCCTTCACATCCCTGCCTGCAGTGGTGCAAGAGAGAGCGTGAAAGAGTGAGGGTACAATACAGGTTCTTTCACTAATTCACCACAGATATCTTTCACCGGGCCAGCTTGGCCACGCAGAGACCGTGCAGTCACTAAAAGCAATGAATCTAAAACAACTCCTCCGCTGTCATTTCTCTCTCCTCCCACTCTCCTCTTCTCCCAGTCCATCTTGCTCTGGCTGAGGGGGAGGCATGTTAAATGGGATGAGTCGTGCTGCTCCAGACTGAAGGAGAAAAGGCTGGGGTCATGAGTGTTTGGTGATGGGCTGAGAGAGATGAAGAGCGGAACAGGCTATTAGTCCAGCCCTGAGAAGCTCAACCTCCATACATCCATGTTTTCCACTCCTCTCTCGCCAGTTCACTTCTCCCTCTCCACAGGGCTCTTTTCTGCTCAGCCTCCCTCTTTTGCCCTCTCCCACAGAGGTCAGCCTATTGGCCCACTTTGTAACCACAGAGATCAGAGGGATGTCAGTGGGTGTTTAATATCATGTTTTCCATCCAAGAGTTTACTGCCTATTCAGATACAAGAGAGAAAATAGGAATCTCCCAATCTAGAATGAGCGGAAAGAGGCTTTAGCATAAATAGAGACTAGGATGAATACTGGGGGATTACTACAAATGTCACAGTTATCAGTCTATCGAGTGCGGCTTGGTATGAGCTGAATACTAAGCGCCTCTTCAGATCTCTCCACTCCCCTCCACTGCCGGCTCTTAGAAGGGAGCGATATGTCGGCAGGCTTTTGTTCTAGTCAGAGGCAGAGCCAGCTGTTCCTGTCCTGCTGGGTCAGACTGGACTGATTTAGCCCTGTGTGGGGTAGTGGCACTGAGAGGGTTAATGGTTTAAAGATTGGATCACTTGCCAGGCAGACAGGAGCTCCCCAGATCCTGAATTCGCAGTATTTAGACTAGAGACACACCAACATAGTTAAAATTCACTTCAGGCAATTTCTCTTCCTTCTTCCGATTACAGGGCTGTCAGTTGGCACTGATGGGCCATGACCAATGAACATTGTTTGGACTTTAGGTCATGGGTTGGCCCTGGTGGTTTCATACCTGTGGCCTTTAAGCTGGAGTTTGACCTCTTGGGTCTCAGACAAGTGGGCATCAGACTTTGGGGGCAGAAAGGAAACAGTGGGCAGCTGAAAGGTTGTTTGCATTGGCTGGTATTTGGACACCTCTACAGTGGACAAACAAAGCCAGCGTATTGACGCAGTCGTGAAAAAGGGCCAGTTCACAAATGCTGCATCTGTTCCCCCTCTCAAAGACCATCACAGTTATGTCCATCATTCAGTGAGAAAGAGTGTGTGTGTGTGTGTCCGTCCATGCAATTCAGTATGGGAGTGTGTGTGTCTTGTTTGCAGTGTTCTCCCCCAAACACCCACAGCTCAGACCTAACGTCTAACTGCTAGCTTTTCTTCTCCACTGATGAATGCTGGCAGAGAGCTGGAGTCACGGAGCCAGAGACAACTGACAGGCTGTTCAGGAGCTCAGCATAGACAGACCGCTTTACTTTACACTTGTTTTCCTCCAGAGTCGATTGGCTTTGGCAGACCTGTCCACCAGTTTATGCAGCCCCCTTACTAGACCTGGCCCCAGTCTGTCCAGTCTACCAAGACTAAGTCTCCTGAAGTCATGTCTTAAATCTTGAAGTATGGGAAACAACAAACTGTTGTTTTTGTGGGTAAATATGTGAAGAGGGCTAGGTTGGTCCAGGCTGGCCTGAGCCTCTGTAGAGCAGCCAGCCCTCCCATTATCAGCTTATCAGACTGAAGGCGTCAGGCCAGAAAAACAACAGCCAGGCAGCGAGGGAAGGGCTCCTGTTCTGTTGAGGCCCACACCACAACACTCCCTGGTTGCTGATCAGCCCTAACCCTAACCCTAACCCTAATGACATTATGGTCTGGCTGGCGCTGAGAAGGGACTAGGAGGGGCTGTGTGTTTCTGGAGTCATGAGGCAGTGAGACACAGTAGGAGCTAATGAGGTACCCACCCTGCCATTACCAGCAGCTCAGAGCCCAGCTCACATACATACCACACAATATCAATACACCTGGACTGTGACACCTGGCTGAGATTGTAACCATGCAATCAGTGCAGTGTTAACGAGTAGAGACATGGGTCTCCCTGCATATGTGTGGGTGTGGGTCAGAGTTCCTGTTACCCAGTAATGGTTTGCTTTTGACCAATAAATAAAATTGCTGTCAGCCAATTGTTCTGGAGAAAAATAAGAAAAAGTCACATTTCAAAATAATGTTCTTCAGCCTATTAATTTATGCTAATACCAGTCGATGTAATTCCATTTGAATTAGTGATGCACCAATATGACATTTTGGCCAATACCGATATTTTTCGTGCCCAAAAAAAACAGATAACCGATATTACAATTTTTGCGACCTTTTAATCATTCTAGTACAGTTAAATAGTTAACACACAGACAGACGCAGCGGTCTAAGGCAATCAGTGCAGCGTTAACAATCAAAACCTATTTCACTTGCTGTGCTGTTTCGTTGTTCAGTTGTTTCATTCCCAACCAGGATTTCGTCAAGCAGTGATGTCCATGGCCTCTCTTCCTCGGTGCGCACTGTCACTATGTTTTTCCATCTTGTCCAGCTGTGTATGTAACAGTTCACGTGAACCCTGTTTGTCTGCGACGAAGTAGCGGTCATTGTACAATGCATCGAGTATGGTGGCGACACAGTAAAGAGAGAATACCACCGAATAGCTTGTTCACAGCTTGTGTCGGCAGTTTTGTTGAGCAGGCGTTTCAATGTCATGACAGAGGGTAGAACGATGATGAGCTTATTTCTCGAGTCTGTTGTTTGAATGGAGCTAGCTAGTGTGTTCATGTTTCCAACATGTTCTCAAATGCCATTGAAATGGCAGAAGCGGTATGACAACCAGCGCATTCATGAGCATGAAATACGACTTTCCCCAGTACGAAATCCTGGTCAACCCACTGTGCGGTCAGACTCAGCATGCTCAAGGGGCCGATATCGCTGGTCCAAATTTCAGTAATGAAGCTAATAGCAGTGACGCTATTACTGTGTAACTGTGGTAGGGTAGCATCTGAACATTTGAAAGTGCGCTAACGTTAGTGTGTACCAGTGCTCATCCAGACGCAAAAGCCAACATCACCCACGACAGAGAACGGTTGATAGTCAAGGGCAATGAATTCCATTATCTTGGCCATTATCTTATCTTGGCTTTGAGTTGTCTTGCTGACATTTTCTTACTCTTTCAAATGACTGCTCGACTTGTTGACTGCTCAATCCACACAGCAGACATTGTGGGCTAGGTTAGGAATGCTGTGTTGCACAAAATTTTACGGGGCATCATTACTTCATGCACCCATGTTATATAGGTATGCACGTCAGCGTTCACATCAGTTTTGCACATCAGCATTAACCTCTTGGTGACAGGGGGGCAGTATTGAGTAGCTTGGATGAATAAGGTGCCCAGCGTAAACAGCCTGCTACTCTGTCCCAGATGCTAATTATATGCATATTATTAGTAGTATTGGATAGAAAACACTGAAGTTTCTAAAACTGTTTGAATGATGTCTGAGTATAACATAACTCATATGGCAGGCAAAAACCTGAGACAAATCCAACTAGGAAGTGGAAAATCTGAGGTTTGTAGTTTCATTTAAGTGATTGCCTATCCAATATGCTGTGTCTATGGGGCTAGATTGCACTTCCCAAGGCTTCCAGCAGATGTCAAAAGTTGTTTGAGGCTTCTATTGTGGCAGGGTGTCAAATAAGACCTGTTTCAACAAGTGGACTAGGCTAAGGCCAATCAGTTGTTTAGTGCAGTTGTTTACTACTTATTTTTCCTCTGTAATGAATACGCTATTGTCCGGTTGAAATATTATTGAAGATTTATTATAAAAGGACCCTAACGATTGATTGTAAACATCGTTTGACATGTTTCTACAAACTGTAATGGAACTCTTGACTTTTCGTCTGGATTTTGCACTCGCGCATTGTGCCTTTGGAATAGTGAACTAAACGTGCGAACAAAATGGAGGTATTTGGACATGAATATGGACGTAATCAAACAAAACAAACATTTCTTGTGGAAGTGGAAGTCCTTTGAGTGCATTCCGACAAAGATCAGCAAAGTGAAGATTTATAATGCTATTTATGACTTTTGTTGACTCCACAATTTGGCTGGTAACTCTATGGCTTGCTTTTGTGGCTGAACCCGTTTTCAGATTGAATATTGTGCTTTTGCCGTAAAGCTTTTTTTGAAATCTGACACAGCGTTTGCATTAAAAACAAGTTTCTTTAATTCTATGTAAAACATGTATCTTTCAAAGTTTATGATGAGTATTTCTGTTATTCAATTTCTCCGGATGTTTTGGAGGCATTTCTGAACATGGCGCCAATGTAAACTAAGGTTTTTGGATATAAATATGAACTTGATTGAACAAAAGATAGTGTCATCTGATGAAGATCGTCAAAGGTTAGTTAATCATTTTATCTATATTTCTGCATTTTGTGACACCGCTCTTTGGTTGGAAAATGGCTGAATGCTTTCTGTGACTAGTTGCTGACCTAACATAATGATATGTTCTGCTTTCGCCGAAAAGCCTTTTTGAAATCGGACACTGTGGTTGGATTAACGAGAAGTGGATCTTTAAAATGGTGTAAAATACTTGTATGGTGGAGGAATTTTAATTATGAGATTTCTGTTTTGAATTTGGCGCCCTGCAATTTCACTGGCTGTTGGCGAGGTGGGACGCTAGCGTCCCGAACGATCCCAGAGAGGTTAAACTAGACATCAGGCAGATGTCGGCCAATTCCAGTATCTTCAAAGATATATCGTGTATCCCTAATTTGAATAGTCACGCTTATCGGTCTATAGGTTAATTAGCATAATTAAATTGGCACGTGTACAGTATATTCGTTATGTATCTTATTTATCACACGTACTGTACAGCATACAGAAAGCCTTTGACCGGAAAATCTGTCAGACAGCGTGAGATCAGCTGCTACAGCATCTCAAACAGAAAATGCATAGGCAACAGAACGCAGGCTTTATCAGCACGTCACACACCACTTTGCAATAAGCAGAAGGCAGTATTGCATTAAAAAAACAATCGTTTGAAACGTCAAAGTTTCTCTTTACATATGAGGCAGGTCTTACCTGCTAGTTGTTGCATATTACATCTTCTCTAGTTCAGCATTTCTAACGGATACTTTCATCTCTGTCACATGAAACCGCTCACATGTGCAGTGTGCAGCGTAATGTGAAGAAATAATCGTTTATCAACATTAAGCAAAAATATTTTGATTTGTCATTGCTTTTTAAATGTTTAAGTAGCCTAGGCCTACCGGTTGTATGAATTTGGGATCCATCATCCCACAACTGTCCCAGAATATGTTTGGAATAGACTATTTCTTTCTTGACAAGCTGACCAATAGAATAGGTCAACTTTCTAGTATGGGGGATAGTAGATTGATTTTGTTGTTTGTTATGCATATTGTTTGCTGAAGAAAAGTAAATGTGGACTGTTTAGTCTATGGGCAACGAAGGAGTGGCTTTGTAAGAAGCATTTCAAGGCCCTGGAGTGGCCTAGCCAGTCTCCAGATCTCAACCCCATAGAAAATCTTTGGAGGGAGTTGAAAGTCCGTGTTGCCCAGCAACAGCCCCAAAACATCACTGCTCTAGAGGAGATCTGCATGGAGGAATGGGCCAAAATACCAGCAACAGTGTGTGAAAACCTTGTTAAGACTTACAGAAAACGTTTGACCTCTGTCATTGCCAACAAAGGTTTTGAGATAAACTTTTGTTATTGACCAAATACTTATTTTCCACCATAATTTGCAAATAAATTCATTAAAAATCCTACAATGTGAAATTCTGGATTTTTTTCTTCTCATTTTGTCTGTCATAGTTGAAGTGTGCCTATGATGAAAGTTACAGGCCTCATCTTTTTAAGTGGGAGAACTTGCACAATTGGTGGCTGACTAAATACTTTTTTTGCCCCACTGTACGTGGCTTATTGATAACGTTTCCTACTGTAGGCAGATGGCTGCCTAGTGATTTCAACATTGTAACTCTCCGATGTGAATAGTTAGTAACAATTTTCCGTTTCCAAGTCCCACTGAATAAGCGAGACTGAAATGCACCAATTGCGCATAACACACATCATTACTCTAATGTATATCAATCGTTCCAAATCTTTATACTATACATGGCAAGCATATGTTGAGGACCGGGCTTGACGAACACAATTAATTAACCTCTAATTGACTTGCGTTTACGGTGTACCCGTCATGCCTGTTCAATGTGAGCCGCTGCTGTTCGGAAGTCATAACTTCCCAACTCTTGGAGCAGCTTCTGATGCACAACAGCCTTCTTACTTTGTCCTCAGGAAGGAGCGACCTTGAGGCTGTCTTAACTCTGTTTGAGAAAGAATCCCATCTCGACAGGCACACTGGAAACAGGAATATACACAATCTTTGCCAATTTTGCCCAGCCTGGGTACAGTTAGCTGAAGACCCATATGAGTAAAAAAAATAAAAAAATAAAAATGGAAACACACTGATTTCCAAGCAGCTTGGGGAGTTATTGGCATATGAAGTATATTTGACTTTGAAGTTAGAGTACATTTCCTGGTATGTCCATCAATGAAAAACATTATTTTGCAATGGATTTTTATTTTTGGACAATTTGGCCGGTAACAATTATTATTATTATTATTTATTTTTTTCGGCCAAAAGCTGGCATTTACCGGTTAACGGAAACCCTGTCAAGGGTGTATACCAGTCTGAGTCACCAAAACAAACACACGGGATAAGTCTGAGTCACCAAAACAAGACACAGAACACTAAACACATCTCGTTAGCCCACCTGGGAGAATCGTGTGTGTGTGACATATTACTCAGGTGTGCCTAGGTTGATTCTCTCCGCCACCCTGACCAGAGTCAGAAAGAGTCGGCGTGTGTGTAAGAGAGCGAGAGCACGCTCGCGTGTGTGTTTGTGTGAGGCAGAGAAACAAACAACTACTAGAGCCCCCTCTCATTCCTCAACAGCTCTCCTCTTCTATTCAAGCCAACTTCAATAATTAATCACACACTGTCAGGAGAGGCCCCAAGCATGGAAAGTAAGTGAGAACACTGGAGCTCTCTTTCACTGACTCCCTCATACCGAGTACAGACACACACACTTCATCTCTGTGGCTCTGTGGGAAACAGATGCGATATCAAATAATCATAGGACTGTAGACTGTAGTGGTATGTGCTGAGCAGTTGAGATATTGGAGTAGAACCAGTAGGAGCTGATCAAATGACTCAACTATTGGCTGATAAAGAGCAACAGAGAGAGATCGTCTGGTTTCCTCTCCCAGGGTTCCCAATGCGATTCCTTATCTCCATCCTCAGAGCACTGGGACACTGACTGGATGTGGCATCAACAACTATCACACAGGCCAAGGGTCAAAGCTCCACTGGGACCAGGATCAGACTGTTCCTATCAAGTCAAAGCATACTACTGTGTGTTTGGTTTTACTATCCATGTGGGGACCAGAAGTCCTCACAAGGATAGTAAAAAAAAGGAAAAGTGTGGACCTTTTGCCAGTCCCCACAAGTAAAAAGGATACTTAAAGCTTAGGTGTTAGGGTTACAATTCAGGTTAGAATTAGAGCCCAATCAATGTTTTTTGGGGTCCAATAACAATTATTTTGAGGACAAAACTTACCAATACATCTGCTGATATATTGTTTTAGTGGGGAAATGAAAGTCATTTTCCCACACTGAATTGTCATAAATTGCCATCCAAAATAGCAATTGCACAATACCTATGCTTCAAAGGTAGATTTCACATTGTGACAATGACATGAGAAGTGATTCCCTTTTACATTCTATTTATTGAATATTGGTGGAATTACCAGCCGATACAGATATAGCGGTAAAAGGTCCAAATAGGCTGATAATAATCAGTGAACCGATAAATATCGGTTGGGATCTTGTTAGAATTAGGGTTAGTGAAAATAGAATATTGAATGGAAATCCTTTTTTTGGTCCCCACAAGGATAGAAATACAAACCTGTGTGTGTGACATAATGCGGAGAAGAGACAGGTCAGAGGTTAAGAGAGTATTCTTGTATATGACACGTTTCCATTCTACAGCGTCAACCTGAAACTCAGCGCTCCCACCAGATCTGACAGAAGAGCGAGCAAAAAGGGAGTGGGTAGAAGAAGTGTGGCTGTCTTCCTGCCTATCGATCCTTTTCAGAGGATGGACCATGCATCTGTATCAAAATCCTCAGAGGTGGGCGCGCACACACACACACCTCTTCCACTGTGGAAGTAATGGGCCAGAGGTCAAACTGAAAACTTAACTCCCACCAAACCATGAATCAGCCCTGGGGATAGGTAATGGACACTTAACATGCCAGCCAGCCAATGGGCCATAGTCAACCAATCACAGGCCACCAATCACAACACAGGGTCAGAGGTCAAGCGGGATAGGGATTATGATCAACCCAAGGCTGAATAACTAGATGCCCTCTGTGGTGTGTGCTTGAGACACTTACTCCATTAGTTGTATCTAAATGTTGTATCTTGTTAGTATCTAAATCAGGAAGTCTGTGGTTGGACCACACACACACACTACTCTACAGAGCTGGTTGTTGGAAGAGAGTGCTTTGTTGGTCATCACAGGTGTGAGTGTCTCAACGCTTGGGCTGTAACGATCTTGGAATTTGAGTTACCAGTAATTGGCCAGGCCAATGTACACGGTTACCAATGTAACCGTTTTGGAGGGGGGTGGGGGTCACTATTAGGCCATTCAAATAAAGACATGCCTACCTTGTCGCTTTTCTGCATATTTGTTTTTTTTTCATACAGATCCTGTTTCTATACACAAAACCATTCAAACAAAGTCCGATGGGGAAAGGGGGTGGGGCAAAAACTGGGCGGTAACAATTAATTCATTGGCTATTATTTATAAAAATGCATCAACAAATGAAGAAATGCCTGGTTGGAGAGGTTCTGTCACATTTTTGTACATTTCTACATTGTAGAATAATAGTTAAGACATCAAAACTATGAAATAACATACGGAATCATGATTTTTCTAATACTGTGAGGAATTAACATTTGAACTGATGTAAAAAAAAAAATGTACTTTACTTACTGTGTGAGGTGAAGAAAAAAAAAAAAAACTGAGAACCCAGCTGGGCACTTTACAACATTTGACATTTGTGAGAAATAGGCCAAGTACTTTATGCATGCTCAGGTGCGCACACTCCATCAACATTAACAGGACAGAGAAACCAGACATGTTCATTGCTCACATGGAGCACCTAAACGGTATGAAATAAACCAAAACTTGTTTCTCACAAGTGTAGCAGGTTTTGAACTCTGCAAACGTTTCCACTCCGAGAATGAGAAGGGTAAATGACTGTAATTAATACATGCATTAACAGAAATGTATATAACCAAATGAAAGGGATTAAGTGTAAAGTGCCTGTTTTACAAACAGTAGGCTACCACATGGGCAGTGTTGGACTAGTAACCCCCGAGCTGAAAAGGTACAAATCTGTCATTCTGCCCCTGAACAGGCAGTTAACCCACTGTTCCTAGGCCTTCATTGAAAATAAGAATTTGTTCTTAACTGACTTGCCTAGTTAAATAAAGGTAAAATAAAAAAATACAAATAAAAATTCATACAAGTGCATTGTGGGCCGAAACTGTATAGCCTAGGCTACTATTCTACTTTGTGGAAATAGGAATGCGGCAATTTTTGGGGTCTCGCCCTAGGGCGGCATATCGGTTAGCACCGGGCCTGATCAGCATTGATTATTCTATAAGAAAAAAAAATATTCTGTATCAAATTATACCATGCCAGGTTGGAGGACTGGCACATTGTCCGTTTGACACAGTATTAGAACAATATAGGCCTCAGAGCCAGAACAACCTTGTCGACTGCTGTTGAATAATTAATTAAGTCAGACACATCCAACATGTTTTAAATTAATACAGATTTACTTACTAGCAAGCAATGAAAATGTGCACTTTATAAAAGGAAGTCCACACAACATTTTTATTACTGAAGTGCCATGGACTATCGCTCTCTACATCCCCACACATCTAGCGATTAGCTGCTTGAGAATCAAAGGAATGTTAAAGGGGATGTAGAAAATTTAATAGAAAGACTAAGTTAGAAAAATAATAGCTTATAATCATTAGTAAACACTCCCGCTATCAGGTAAAGTTTATCTACATGAAAATAAAGTTAATAAAAATAAATTCTAAAATAAATGTAGGCCTATTTCAACAGTTGACATTTATCTTATTTTCATCCAGTCTTCATCCAACTGTTAGTTACACGGTTATTCAACTAATGTCGCATCCCTAGTCAGGAGGGGGGTTGAGGTTGGCAAAAGCTGAGTTTAGGCCACCCAGAGTCTAGTCTTATACAGAATCAACATTCACACCACACCTTCAGACATTGAATTGTGACAGATTACAGTCTATAAATTCCACAAGGTTGTTGTTGTAATGCAAATAAATATTAGTTTCACGCCTTACATTACATTCGATTATACCATGGCAGTGTTGAAAACTCGATTCTGATTGGCTAGAAGGACATGCTAGAGAGTGCATTGTTCTCCTGTAATGAGAGGTTCAATTCATGGCTATGAAGTTCATTCTTACATGTTCTATGTTTGAGCTCCTTTTGAAAGCAAAAGTAGAATTGAAATCATTGACATTGTTGAATTCGATTTTCATAATAGCAAGCTACTGTATGAGGACTGATGGTTTGGTTAGCTAAGCTAGCAAGTCTGTTTGGTTACCAAGGCAACTACAGTAGCTTTCTAGTAAACTTGATAGCTACTTCAGTGGATGAACACATTTCTATCAGCAAATATAGCCTTGGTATAAGGTACAATTAACTCAGGGCTCTATGCATTCTCTGGAAAATAGTGCAACTCCATGGAAGGTAAGTGCCACACCGCTAACGACGTGGAACACACCTACCAAGTCATGCATTATTTTCCATAGAACGCAAAGTTCCTCGTTGATTAACCTTACATACCTGATGAAAGTAAATATGGCTGCCTCGCCCCCTCATGAATATGAGAGTCAGTCTGTCAGGACAGGAGGCAGAAGGTGCAGGTGACTCTGCCCTGAGGGCAACAGCTGCTAAGGCGCCTGCCTGCTTGCCTGTGTCTGCCTGGTTGCCTACCTCTCTGCCTGATTAATTCCGGATGATTCCCTTCTGCTGGATGCCTTTGATTCCTGCCTTCCTGATTCCTTTCTGCCTGACGGGCTTATCGACACACTGCTAAAGCCTTAATGTACAGCCACTTCATATCAGAGCAAAACCCAAAGTTCAAACAGCTTGTAAAGTTCACAACAAAGACGCAGAACACACACACAGGAACAACACAAAAGCAGTGTGGACGAGACCAGACAGGCCCAGTGTTTAGAAGGAATACAGAAACCTGCGACTCCCTGTGGCATTTCATACACACACACACATACACACACACACACCCTCAGATGTCTGAACACACACAGCTTTTCAGGTCTGTCTGAACACACACAGCTTCTAAGGTTTGTCTGGGGAGGCAGATAAAAAGATCAGACACACATTAACACCAACACACCGTTCTGTCTGCGGAGATAGACTAATGGAGAAAAAACAGATTTAATTCGCCTTGTCTGAGGTGAAAACATTCTCAAAATCCCTAACCAACACACCCTCCTCACCAAGGGACCGATACTGCCTTATAAAGGAGGTAGTAACCATAGCTACACCTTAATCTTATGATTAAGTCTTTTGATCCGCTCCCCTGGAATTATGTCAACCCCAGAGCGGGACATAGTCATTCCCATAGCATAACCAGCATGGGCAACATGTACACCCACACATCATGCCGTGACAACGAGCATACACACACACACAGCACTCACAGTACAGCCAAAGTCTAGGCTAAGTGTTTGCTCGTGCCAGAATGTGAGCAGTGCTGTCTCACTAGACTGGTATTGATTGGCCAATCTCATTAACCTTTTCAGGCTACAGCCAGAAGGAAGGAGATAGGCACAGGCTCCAGCTAGATATGAGACCGAGAGATCAGATGGAGAGGGAGAAGCAGAGAGGAATAAAGGGAGAGGCAGAAGAAGCCACTTAGCAGAAAGGATGGGCCCCTTAGAGACATGAAAGAAGAGATGGTGAGGGTTTCACGAAGACAGACATTAGGTGGATGATAATAATACACTTAGCTCCCAGCTCCCGCTGGACCTCCATGGGAAACTCACAGGAGAGAAGAGCGTTAGGGTCGGGATAGGGTAAGGCAATGTGTGAAAGAACGAGAAGGGGGTAAATCCATTTCAATTAAATCACTTTTTGACAGCATCCCTTTTGATTTGAATGAAACCTTCAATACATACTTGCCCATGGAAGGTGGTCAGAAAATTACTTTTTGGACCTGAATGCCAAAACATTCAGGAGATAGAGCTGCTCAAAGTTGACCCATTTTGCATATCATACCATGAGACAACCACCATCATCACTGTAAAAAACAAACTTTTGAGTTTGATATCATTTAAAAGCTAGATTTTTTTTTATAAAAATAAAAAAAACTTTGCCATTTTTAAATCTAACATCAATGATCTAAAAATGCGTAAACTCCTTTTTTCATATTCACATATGATTGAGAGGGGTTTGGTTAAATGCAGAAGACACATTTCTGTTGAATGCATTCAGTTGTGCAACTGAACTGAAGGTATCCCCATTCCTTGTTGTAGTTTAGGCTTGACAGTATAATTTAAAACTGATATTCCCATTCAAGTCAACATTTTCTGATGTGTGGACCTCCAACCATCTTTACGGTACTATTTGAAAGTTGATGTTTCTATTTTATTCCCATTTTACTACATTTATCAGCCAAAACATGCTCTTGAGTACAGGGTGGGTTGCATGTTGTCTCTCATCAAACGATGGTGGGCACAATAAAAACACTTCAGATTATGTAAAATAGGGTCTAAGCTACAACATACAGTACCAGTCAAAGTTTTAGAACACCTACTCATTCAAGGGTTTTTCTTTATTTTGACTATTTTCTACATTGTAGAATAATAGTTTAGACATCAAAACTATGAAATAACACATATCGAATCATGTAGTAAACAAAAGTGTTAAACAACTCTAAATATATTTAATATGCGATTCTTCAAATAGCCACCCTTTGCCTTGACAGCTCTGCACACTCTTGGCATTCTCTCAACCAGCTTCATGAGGTAGTCACCTGGAATGCATTTCAATTAACAGCCTTGTTAAGTGAATTTGTGGAATTTCTTTCCTTCTTAATGCATTTGAGCCAATTAGTTGTGTTGTGTTAACTTCTTATGGCTGCAGAGGCAGTATTGAGTAGCTTGGATGAAAGGTGCCCATATCAAACGGCCTGCTCCTCAGTCATAGTTTCTAATATTTGTATATTATTAGTAGTATTGGATAGAAAACACTGAAGTTTCTAAAACGGTTTGACTTATGTCTGAGTATAATAGAACTCATATAGCAGGCAAAAACCTGAGAAATTCCATTTCCTGTTGTTTTTCTTTATCTGGAGGTGGCAGATTTTCAACCAAGGTCTCATTGAAATTACAGCGAGATATGGATGAGTTTTCACTTCCTACGCCTTCCACTAGATGTCAGCAGTCAATAGAACTTTGTCTGATGACTAATGTGAAGGGGGGGTCGATTGACACAGGAAACAGTCACCACAGCCATGAGTGGACCATGCTTTCACCAGGTGCGTTCACAGGGGAAGGACTTGCGTTCCACCGCTCATCTGTAGTAATTCTAATTCTCAGGTTGGAACGTTATTCAAGATATATGTAAACAACATTCTAAAGATTGATTCAGTACATCGTTTGACATGTTTCTACTGACTGTTACGGAACTTTTGGACATTTTGTCACGTTATAGTGGACGGCGCTTTGTGACTTTGGAATTGTTTACCAAACGCACTAACCAAAGTAGCTAATTGGACATTTTCGAACAAATCAAGCATTTATTGTGGACCTGGGATTCCAGGACTGCATTCTGATGAAGTTCATCAAAGGTAAGGAAACATTTATCATGTATTTTCTGGTTTCTGTTGACTCCAACATGGAGGCTAATTTGGCTACTGTTCTGAGCGCCGTCTCAGATTATTGCATGGGTTGCTTTTTCCGTAAATGTCTTTTTTTTTTAAATCTGACACAGCGGTTGCATCATTAAGGAGAGGTATATCTATAATTCCATGTGTATAACTTGTATTATCATCTACATTTATGATGAGTATTTCTGTTGAAACGATGTGGCTATGCAAAATCACTTGATGTTTTTGGAACTAGTGAATCTAACGCGCCAATGTAAACTGATTTTTTTATATAAATATGAACTTTATCAAACAAAACATGCATGTATTGTGTAACATGAAGTCCTATGAGTGTCATCTGATGAAGATAAAATTAATCAATAACCTTAAATTATCTTTATTTATGCTTTTTGTGAATGCTATATTTTGCTGAAAAATGGCTGTGCTTATTGTGGTTTGGTGGAGACCTAACATAATCGTTTGTAGTGCTTTCGCTGAAAAGCCTATTTGAAATCGGACACTTTGGTGGGATTAACAACGAGAATAGCTTTAAAATTATATAAGACACATGTATGTTTTAGGAATTGTAATTCTGAGTTTTCTGTGGTTTAAATTTGGCGCCCTCTATTTTCACTGGTAGTTGTCATATTGATCCCGATATTGGGATTGCAGCCATAACAAGTTAACTGACTTGCCTAGTTAAATAAAGGTATAAAAAAAATATATATATATTTATATTAGGAAAAATCGGCGCACAAAAATACCGATTTCCGATTGTTATGAAAACTTGAAATCGGCCCTAATTAAATCGGCCATTCCGATTAATCGGCCGACCTCTACTAGTGACACTGATTTATTTAGAATTCAAGGCAGTTAACTCGCATGGCTACCACAGCATTCTGCAGCGATACGCCATGCCATCTGGTTTGGGCTTAGTGGGACTATAATTTGTTTTTCAACAGGACAATAACCCAAAACACACCTCCAGGCTGTGTAAGAAGGGGAGAGATGGAGTGCTGCATCAGATGACTTGGCCTCCACAATCTCCCGACCTCAACCAAATTGAGATGGTTAGGGATGAGTCAGACCGCAGAGTAAAGGAAAACCATCAAACAAGTGCACAGCATGTGGGAACTCCTTCAAGACTGTTGGAAAAGCATTCCAGGTGAAGCTGGTTGAGAGAATGCCAAGTGTGTGCAAAGCTGTCATCAAGGCAAAGGGTGGCTATTTGAAGAATCTCAAATACAAAAATATATTTAGATTTGTTTAATACTTTTTTGGTTACTACATGATTTCATATGTGCCATTTCATAGTGTCTTCATATGTGCTAGTGTCTTCACTATTATTCTACAACGTAGAAAATAGTACAAATAAAGAAAAACCTTGAATGTGAAGATATTCTAAAACTTTTAACTGGTCATGTAAATTAACATGAAAAAAAATCTGAATGTACGTATTTATTATTTTTAGATAAAAATAGCAATATAATTTACTATTTAATATAAATTAATTTTTCCCCCCCCAGAAATGATTAAATAGCTTGAAACCCCTTTTTGTAAGCTTTTAAATGATATCAACCTCAAACGTTTATCTATTCTTATGGTATGGTGGTGAATGAAAAAAATGGGTCAATTTTGAGCACCATTATCTCTAGACTGTTTTGGCACTTCTACAATAGGCAAAAATGTATAGAAGGTTACATTGAAATCAAAAGCGGTGCTGTCAAAAAAGTTAATTTAACAGATTTACCCACGGGAGAAGAGAGAAAGGTATAGGGCCGGTTCAATCGTTCCCAGTGGAGAGCAGTAAGTATGCATTTGCCAGTGTGTGGGCAGCGTGAGGGTGTAATGAGGGTGTTCCATCACACATGCCGAGGTCAGCCAGACAGCGAGCAGGAAACGCCGCCAACAACGTCGTCATCAAAGAGGGCCAACAGCGCGACTCATCGGCCTCAGACGCAGGGAGGAGCACTGGAATTTAATGAGACACTTTTACACCAGGACATAGCAGTAAACAACATTCCTCCTTTCTATAAAAAAAAAAAAACTCCAAAGACTGGAGGAAGAAAACAAGTACAAAACAAAGACGGAAAAAAACTACTTTACACAGAAATGCTATGCTATTTCTAACAGGGAACAGGAAATTGGACTTGGAGCTACATCCAATAGGCAGCAGCTAAATTAATGAGTTTTCCTTTTGCTCCCTGTTCGTTTTGAAGTCAATTCATGGAGATATGCGGATCAGAAATAGAGAAAAGACAATAAAGACAGAGGGGGAGTTGTACTAAGGCCTCATTACTACAGAGGAAACAACGGCCTTATCCCCCCCCCCGAGCTTCAGTTAAAAAGGATACTGCTGCAGTTCTCCACTCAACACACACCACAGGAGGTCCAGCTCACGACCTCACGCAGCCCTTCCCCGGTGTTGTTAATCAACATTTGCCATTGAGCAGGTTGTCAAATAACCTCCTCTACAGATGTACGTGCTAGGTTTCACACAAGGCTAATGTCCCATCAAAAGTGTACCTGTGACAATGACACCAGCTGTAGAACAATTCCAGATCTATTATTGAGAGAGCCATGTTCCAATTGCACTTATTGTTTCTACTAGTCTGTTGTCAGTTTGAAGAAACCTGGTCAATCGTCCACACATATAGCAATCTATTGCTGACAAAAGGACTAATCATCACATAGCCTCAGCTATTCAGTTTTAAAACTAGCCTACCCTTTATTTTGAATAATTTCTAAGACTAAAATATAAATGAAAGCCATCCAGGGGAACCACTCTCTCTCCCCATCGTGTGCTTTCTCTGTGTTAATGAGCATGTACTTTTCATCCGACCCTGCTGGTTGCGACCCCACACCGCCACGACCTCTGAACCACACTTACAATGGATTTTGCCCACATCACACGATAAAGACTTCTATTTCATATAAACTTATGGGAAGATGGAAAACTACGGTTGTTCTAGAATGAATCAACATAAAACCAGGATGACAAAATATCCCAGTAATCTGAGAGACAGAGCTAACCTCCAGTCACACAGCTTTTCACTGAGGCTACCTACCCTGCTCCTTTATTCCACCTCATCAAAGACACGCTAGGGCCACGGTGTCACACAACTGTGACTTCTGTTACACTGTGACAAGGCAGGGTCAGAGGAGGGAGGGACCCGTTTCCATAGCATTCTTTCCTAAACTTTAGTCTGCCACTAGCAGCATCCCTACCCCCCAAACCCACAACTCTCCCTGAGACGCTCCTGATGCCAGTATCAGTCAGATCAGAGGAAAGCAGAAACAAAACCCTGTTGTGCATCTGTCTGCCAGGCTCCACCCCCCATCCATCCATTCTTCGGTCCAGATAAGAATTGGAGGGAGAGACAGGGTTGGACAGGAGAACCGATCTGAAGGGGCCAGTTCAAAGACTGAGGGACACAACAACAACCGAAGGCGAGACTGAGGACAATAGGAGAGATTGAGCGAGGGAGTTTGTGTGGTGTGGTAGATGACTGAGTCCAATAGGAGGAGAGCCAAGCAGGGGCAGCGAGGCAAAGGGTCCCCAAGGTCCAGCACTCTTGGACGCACTGTGCAGGCAGGCAGGGAGGGATCAGACCGGGCTAGTACCCAGCCAGCCAACGCTTTGATCTTGGCCTTTCATGTTGTGACATATTCCACCTGCATTACCCTCCCATTCATCTCTCTCTCTGTATGGTAAGATGCCCTGGGAGGGCCTGCAGAAGACTTCACAAGGACACAACATGCTATTGCAGGGATATGCTGGGAAATTAAGCTGAATGTGCTTTGAAGACATTTGGCGTACACTTACAAAAACAGTGGTTTTGAATGTCACCCAGCGTGTATTGGTGTGGTGTGTGTGTGCTCTAGGCAGGGGCTTAAGGCGTCCGCATGCTTCCAAGACTAAACCATTGAGAAGAGTTTGTGCATATACTATGACAACATAGTGACATTTTGATAATTTTGGACTTTGTGAGGGTTTTTTGGGATGTTGGGGCACACCAAAACATGTCTTGAGGCAAGCCAAAGTCGGTAGGTGAAGTCTACGCCCCTTCCTTGGTGATTGGACAACAGCAGGGATTATTTTGTCACGTCTTTGTTGTCATTCAACGAGAGACTACTCGTTTTCATGCACATTTTTATATTGAGGAATACTGCACCAAACATGTTAGGTAGACATCAATTATTGACAGATTCAAACTATTTTGAGGATGTGTTTACTGGCCACGGCATCTCAAAATGGACAAACAGTACTATTGCCGCTTATTTCTCATAAGGTATTTTATGCGAGCACGCTCATTCGGTTCACCTAGACGATTTTGGATAGCTGCCAGCTGAACTGAAGCATGCTGACGCCTTTAGGCTAATAGCTCAGGGCATTGAGAGTTTCATCTCCTTACTGAGGGGATCATATAACAGAATGAGAATAAAAAACCTCAAAAGGACCAAATAATGGAGCAGTAACAAGTGTGACCAGCTCTTATCTCCAACAAACAGGCTTTTCTGAATAGAAGGAAATTCCAACGCACCCAAACCCCTTTGAAATGAGCAGACTTCTGATGTACTGCTACAGTAAATGAGGTTCAACCAGCATTAGGGAGTTTCTCCAACAGAAAACGTGATCTCTGTACCTGCATAGTTAAAACGGATACAGTAACACAGTATTCCACTGACTCTACATACAACCTGGACATCCTTCCATCTATCCAGCTCCTTCCTTGAAGTTCTTGAATGAGGGACAATACACCAAAGAACTTGTCAAGACCTAAATACTGAATGAAGCCAGCCCATATCACACCTAAACATTACTGCATGTAACGGACAATCTAATCTTATGTTATATCACTGGTAGGCTATTTCATAAGATATTTCATAAGAGAGAATGCAAGTAAGCATTGTACTTAACATTTTCCTAGATTATTCAAATTAAAAAGAACGCTTGTATTTGTTTGCGGGTGAGAACGAGCAGACGACATGCTATTGAGAGAGCAAAAATCTAAACAAGCACTGCCTTGAGCAGCAGGTAGCCTAGCAGTTTGGTCAGTAACCGAAGGGTCGCTGGTACAAATCCCCAAACAGATTCGGTGACAAATCTGACGATGTGTCCTTGAGCAAGGTACTTAACCATAATTGCACCTTAAGTATCAAAGTTAGGACCAAGAGACTGAAAAACAGCTTCTATCAAGGCCATCCAACTGCTAAACAGCCATCACTATAGACATAGATTAGGAATCACTGGCCACTTTTAGAAATGGATCCCTAGCCACTTTAATAATGTTCCGTATCTAGCATTACTCATCTCATATGTATTAACTGTACTCCACACTATTCTACGGTATCTTAGTCACTTTCAGAATTGTGGTTACATATTGCATCACCCATTTCATATGTATATACTGTATTCTATACTACACCACTGACCGTTAAACAGCCACATCCAGCACATCAGAGGCTGCTGCCTATAGACATAGATTAGAAATCACTGGCCACATTAATAATGTCTTTGTATCTTGAATGCCTCATCCCATGTGTAAACTGTACTCTATAATCTTACCAGTCACTAATTGTTTGTAAATATTTCATCACCCATCTCATATGAATATACTGTACTCTATACTATGCCACTATCTTAGTCCAATGCTGCTCTGACATATGTATATATATTCTTAATCCATTTCTTACTTAGATGTATGTGTTTTTTGGGGGTATATGTTGTGAAACTTAGATATTACTGCACTGTCAGAGGCAGAAGCACAATCATTTTGCTTAACATTTGCTAAACATGTGTATGTGACCTATAAAATTTGATTTGAATAATCTCTGGATAAGAATGTCTGCTAAATGACTAAAATGTAAGAATATCATGGACTGTTGCATATGATCTCAAATATCCACCTTACACCTCAACCAGTCTTATCCCTGTGGCTCCTAGTGAGGAGTGAGGGAGAAAGTTCTGCTGTCTATTGTTAGGGTAGTCGGTTTGCCTCAGCTGCATAAATTGGCCTTCAGAGCAGCAAGCTGGTTGGCAGAGAGCTAATAGGATTCTTGAACTTACCTCTGGCTCTGCATCATCACTGATGACTGTCTCTCTGTGCTGCACAGTAACTGTCAGTCCTAACAAACACCTACAGCCTTCACCTTCAATCCAAAACGATCACTACAACAGGTACCTGGCACAACAACGTTCCATTCTATTTCATGAGTCAACATCAGCTCACAAATCTCTTAATATTAACCTCATGACACTATTGTACTCAGAGGCCAGGAGGATGGAATAATTTGTTGGCTAAATTGTCATCTGCTCAGTAGTCCTGGTTGTATTCAGCACTGGGCTGTTAGTGATCCTACAGCTGGCTAGCTGACTATGATAATAGCTAATGTGGGTCAACGATTAGAGCCAGTAACACAACATGCTGCTACACTGAACAACAATATAAACCCAACGTGTAAAGTGTTGGTCCCATGTTTAATGAGCTGAAATAAATGATTGCAGAAATGTTTCATACGAACAAAAAGCTTATTTCTCTAAAACGTTGTGCACAAATTTGTTTACATCCCTGTTAGTTAGTGAGCATTTCTCCTTTGCCAAGATAATCCATCCACCTGACAGGTGTAGCATGTAAAGATGTTGATTAAACAGTATGATCATTACACAGATCCAACTTTTGCTGGGGACAATAAAAGGCCACTAAAATGTGCAGTTTTGTCTCACAACACAATGCCACAGAAGTCTCAAGTTGGGGGAGCGTGCAATTGGCATGATGACTGCAGGAATGTCCACAGGAGCTGTTGCCAGAGAATTTAATGTTAATTTCTCTACCATAAGCCGCCTCCAATGTTGTTTTAGAGAATTTGGCAGTGCGTTCAACTGGCCTCAACTGCAGACCACGTGTATGGCATTGCGTGGGTGAGCAGTTTGCTGATGTCAACATTGTGAAAAGAGTGCCCCATGGTGGCAGTGGGGTTATGGTTTTGGGCAGGCATAAGCTACAGTCTGTCGCCATCACCTCATGTTTCAGGATGATCATTTTTAAGGTATCTGTCTGTAACCAACAGATGCATATTTGTATTCCCAGTCATGTGAAATCCATAGATTGAGGGCTAATGAATTTGATTGACTGGTTTCCTTATATGAACTAACTCAGTAAAATCTTTGAAAGTGTAGCATGTTGCATTTATATTTTCGTTCAGTATATTTAATCCCTGCAGATTTGCTTTGTTTTGTTTCCAAACTGGCTCGAACCATGGGAAACCACATACTTGCTCATTCATCCATATTTATCGACCCCCTGAAAGAGGACTACTTACCCTCACTGGGGTGGTCTTAGCCTGGGCTCTCTGGGGCTGTGCTCCTGGAACTCCTGGGTCTCTGGGCCCGTTGCCCTGCACCCTGACGCCGGCTGTGCCATTGGCGCAGACTCCAGCTACGGGGCCCACCCGGCGGGGCCTCTGTTTGATGCCGTCCAGCAGCCGCACCAGGAGGATGTTACTGGGCAGCTCGTCCACAGCACACTCCACCAGCGTGCGACACTCTGGGCAGCGCAGCTCTCCCCGGGAGCCCAGAATGCTCTGGAGGCAGCGCCTGCAGAAGGTATGCTGGCAAGGGAGGACCTTGGCTGTGGCATCCAGCCGCTCCAAACACACTGGGCACTCCAGCAAGTCCAACAGCACCGACTCGTCCATTCTTTGTCTCCACCTCTGAGATTTGCTTCTACTTCAGTGGGAAGAGCATGGTGGTGGGGGTTGTGTATAGGAAACCGTGTCCGTGCAATCACGTCACTCCCATGCCGCAGCTATGGCCATAGCGCCTGCATCAGCTGTAATATGGGGGTAAATTAGTTTGTTGTCATCCACATATAAAAATATGAATTGGCAATAGTTTGAGTACTGCATATAAAACAAGGTATTACGCTATTTACTGCTAGTATAAAATGTGGAATGTAACAAAGTTCAAGACCCTTACATTCCAAAGTTCTCTGTCATCCTGCCAGTCACACCCAAAGGTAAAAAGGAACATAACATGCCAGGCTGCACGTCCTATTCTACAATATTACTGATATGCTCTCATTGTCCCATTTATATCTGTCAATCCTAACTGATCAAATCGTTTTGCAACTAGAGCATTTGCCATTTGTTGACTGCAGACGCAAAATAATCCCAAATTAATATTTCATATATTCAATTCCCTACGGACTCAAATCACAAGTGTAGCCTATTATTAGATTAAAGAGCATTATAGAAACCCTGGCGAGAGATGTTGACACATTCAAGCAGTGGGATTACATGCACTACAACCGCGTTAAACTCAAAACCGGTGTGTGCATTTTTCACTGTGTCCAGAACGAACGGAGAGGATATCCGTGACAATTTCATAAGGGATCCTCATAATCCCTGACTGTAGTAAATTAGTTATATTTCTTACAAATGTATCTTACTAGTATTGCGAAACAATACGACCACTTCGTAGAACGCAAGATTTGGGAGCAGAGCTCTGAAAGAGGCTACATGCAGAATAGTAAATCTTTCGCAAAAAAATAAAACATTCTACAAATCTGAAAAACATCCAGTGGTCTTGCGTAACTTTGCTACAATGTCCAAGTATGAAAAACAATTAGACACATTACAGCCACAACTAATCTCGGTCATAAGAAAAAAGTTATGTCCTGCATGATTATGTTGATAACCGAGATTAGCTTGTTGGCTAGCTAGCTAGCTTGTTGATGAACAGTGTGTCAAAAGTTCGCTGTGAGTAACGTTACTAGTTATTAGTGTGTAAACCAATGTAACTGACTCAACAATTAAAATGGCATTGAATGACCTACCATTAGTTTGTGTATTATATGTTTGATGTTAGAAAACAATCGTCCTTGAAAACACAAATCTTAGCTACCTCAAAGACGGGCCTCCTCTTCCACCCCTCCTCTCCTTTCCGAACAATTTCTCTCTCCGACTTGGATAGCAAGCAAGGAATGAGCGACTTTGGAAAGAGCCTATTTGGCGGGTAATATAGTTTTCACAGTTTATTCTGCTTCACAGAGAAAATAATCTTTACACGCAATTGTATTCTGCACTTTCCGAAATAGCCCGAGAGAGCATGTAAACTGGCAAATTCACGGTTTGGGAAAGACCGACGGAGAAACCAACTCCAGCTGCCGTATCAGAACGCCATGATGAACTAGATTGATTCTATGGAACACGCCCAAGATACTTCAACGAGGCGGGAGGGCGTGATGATATGTGTCAACCATAGGTTGGTGTCAACTCAACAGTCAACGTGTAAACATTTCACGCACACTCAAAATATGTTTCACTACTCCATGAGTTAGTATTTTTACATTCATAAAATAATTTAACGAAATAAATGCTGTTGATAATTCATCTTGATTACTGTCAAGTAGTAGGCTACTGTATTTGAAACCACTCGCCCAGGCATTCCAAACCTTTTTGAGTTCGAGGACGCCTTTTGTAATAGCAAATTCATCAGGGACCCCCTCAAAATCAGAACACAACTCCGACTTTAGTGTGCGATAAAAATAGCATACAAGGAGTTTACTATTACTTCTGTATTGGATGGCAGGGACTAACCAGGTATCTGGCCCTGGGAAAGAACATTTTAAAGGCCCCCTCTTCGCATTGGAGAGAAAATGTTGCCGTTTTAAGCTAATTCCTTGCAACTCTATACATTTTGCCATGGGGCAGAGATACATTTGTACCTTTTTAAAGCTTTATGCAACTCTACACATTTCCCATGGGGCAGATAGACAATCTTGCAGTTTGAAAGGGAAAGGGGAAACCTAGTTAGTTGTACAACTGAATGCATTCAACTGAAATGTGTCTTCCGCATTTAACCCAACCCCTCTGAGCTTAAATTATGTTGAAAACAACATTTTAGGGAATACAAGGCCCTGTTATACATCTAAGAGTATATTGTAAATATAATATTAATATTACATTGTAATATTAATATTACATTGTATTGTATTGCACCCTCCAATCCACAGACCCCTTTGCCACATTTGTTTAATCTGTTGTTGCTATCAATATTTATATATTTAAAATGAAATGTAAAAAATATATAAAACATTGAAATGTCTAAAAATAATAACAGAAAAACAATTGAGATCTGGCTGCAGACCCCCTGCAGTACTTCTGCAGACGCCAATTTTCGGAAACCACTGCCCTAGCAAAACCCTTCCTTGTAATAATGTTAGGTTGTTATTAACGTCCGCAGCAATAATAAGCCATAGAAGCCTACGGTAGAAGTAGTGAAACCTTACCATGGAAGATAATCATGTATTTTAGGAACTAAAAAATTACCAACATCTCACAAAAACAGTATATTTTTGCTTCGCTCTCAAAACATCCACTAAATCCACTGTATTTTGTTTTATGTCCCTTCAATACTTTTTTCCACATGACTGCTCAAAGGTTAGATTTGTGTCAGCTTGCAGAAAGTATGTGCACATAGTGCAAGTGTGACGCAAGAATGATATCATGGCATTTTGGTTCTTTATCTTTATCTACCATCACTCACCCCCTTATCTTCCTCCATTCCATCACCACGACCCTGCCCTCCATTCCATCACCATTACCCTGCCCTACATTCCATCACCACGACCCTGCCCTCCATTCCATCACCACGACCCTGCCCTCCATTCCATCACCATGACCCTGTCCTCCATTCCATCACCACGACCCTGCCCTCCATTCCATCACCATTAATTACCCTGCCCTCCATTCCATCACCATGACCCTGTCCTCCATTCCATCACCATGACCCTGTCCTCCATTCCATCACCACGACCCTGTCCTCCATTCCATCACCATGACCCTGTCCTCCGTTCCATCACCATGACCCTGTCCTCCATTCCATCACCATGACCCTGTCCTCCATTCCATCACCATGACCCTGTCCTCCAATCCATCACCACGACCCTGTCCTCCATTCCATCACCATGACCCTGTCCTCCATTCCATCACCATTACCCTGCCCTCCATTCCATCACCATGACCCTGTCCTCCATTCCATCACCACGACCCTGTCCTCCATTCCATCACCATGACCCTGTCCTCCATTCCATCACCACGACCCTGCCCTCCATTCCATCACCATGACCCTGTCCTCCATTCCATCACCATGACCCTGTCCTCCATTCCAAGTTCAGCTAAATCAAATCAACCCCTAAGCTTGTGGATATTATAAGGATGTGCAGCAGGCTGCCATAGAGAAGATTATGCTAAGCATTCTGAGCAACACAGACACTGGGATAGACCTCTTTCCCATCACTGACCCCACACCTCTTCCACTGAGAATCAGAGCAACACTTCATTTACACCTCTATTTGTCTGTAGTAAACAGCATCTCTCCATGTGTTTGTCTCCAGCAAACAGTGTGTGTGTGTGTGTGTGTGTGTGTGTGTGTGTGTGTGTGTGTGTGTGTGTGTGTGTGTGTGTGTGTGTGCATGTGTGTGTGAGAGAGAGAGAGAAATAAAGAAAGAAAGAAAGAAAGAGATTGAACCCTTTCAGAGGGTGTTGCTCTTATTACTAGAATTTATCAGGGCTGGCCATTTCCCCCATTAGTCACATAACCTGAGCAGCATCAGCGAAAGGGAGAGAGGCAGAGGAAAACAATAAAAAGTGTGATTTATATTGATCTGACTTTGTTTGAGGACACTGCATACTGAGAGAGGGATGAGAGGGGGAAGACAGGGAGAAGGAAAGAGCAATAAAAGCAAAAGATTTATATGGAGTTGGCCCTCTTCTGTCACTAGTGATCACATAGAAGCTGGCAGGAGCTCTCAGGTCATATTTCATCACTGTGGAGACAGAGACAGTGCTCCACCCCCCTGGTGAGTGAAAGCCTAGGACTATAACCCCCGCCCTCCTTTCCTGCATAATCCCCCCTGTCCCGCCCTCCACTCATATTTTACCCTTCCAGTCCGTGTGACGTCTGACTGAGCCTCAGGTATGTAATATTTGCATCAGTAGAAAGCAGCATGAGTGATTCACAGACATTGAGAGGTAATGGTCACTCAGAATGACCCAATCTGAAGACAGAAAGAAACAAGTCCACAGCCATGTTATTGGTAATAAACAAGACTGATACACATCACACACACACACACACACACACACACACACACACACACACACACACACACACACACACACACACACACACACACACACACACACACACACACACACACACACACACACACACACACACACACACACACACACACACACATCCCCCTCACCTCACACACACACTCTAATGTGCAAGGTCTTACACACACACACGATGAAGGTGACAGCTGTGTTATTGCCTAGAAGCAGGAGAGAGGAAAGAGAAGCGAGACAGGACAAGACATATGCTCCATTTTTCCCTAGAGGGAGAAAACCTGACAGCCATGATAGCCATGATAAAGCATTCAACAATCAGCCTCATGTACAGTAAACGGTAAACTAGTTCTGAAGACAAATATGGACACAAAAAATGTATATATAAAATGTATATCATATAGTGATTAAGGGATGTATTATTCATCATTAGTGGTGAAAAATAAAAACATTTCAAAGGATTGTGGCAGAGTAGCAATCACATTACACATTATGACATAAATAATCAACTTTGGCAAGAGAACTACAAACAATATTTTTTTTAATGAATGAGTAGCTGAGTCATTAATTTGGGGAAATGTTCTTTGTCTGAGAAGAACATCTATCAAACTCTATCCTTAATTCAATAGTGCAATAATTTCCTAGAGAAATTGCAATTGTACATTACACTAATACTGCCACCCAGCAAGACTGCTTGACAATACTTTATAAAATAATTGCCACGTAGGTCTGTATAGATGAATTGAAACTAGAGCAGAGGTTAATTCAAATGTAGCACAAAAATTCATTGAACATCTGTTGGGTTTAACTCAAAATATCCAACATTAATCTATTGAGAAAAGGCCACTTTTAAAGAGTTCTCCACGTGTATTCCCCTGATAAAACATTCTAACTTAATACTACATCCTGGGGCAAAAACGTTCAAATTAGATTTGGGACCAGAGCTGAATGTCAATGAATGTTGAATGTATGTGTGAACATGTACAGTGTTGTGAAAAAGTATTTGCCCCCTATCTAATTTTCTCAACTTTTGCATATTTTTGATACTGAATCTTCAACCGAAACCTATTATTAGATTTTATTTTATTTATTTCACCTTTATTTAACCAGGTAGGCAAGTTGAGAACAAGTTCTCATTTACAATTGCGACCTGGCCAAGATAAAGTAAAGCAGTTCGACTCATACAACGACACACATTACATACAACGTTACACATGGAGTAAAACAAACATACAGTCAATAATACAGTAGAAACAAGTCTATATACGATGTGAGCAAATGAGGTGAGATAAGGGAGGTAAAGGCAAAAAAAAGGCCATGGTGGCAAAGTAAATACCATATAGCAAGTAAAACACTGGAATGGTAGATTTGCAGTGGAAGAATGTGCAAAGTAGAAATAAAAATAATGGGGTGCAAAGGAACAAAATAAATAAATAAAATAAAATAAATACAGTAGGGAAAGAGGTAGTTGTTTGGGCTAAATTATAGGTGGGCTATGTACAGGTGCAGTAATCTGTGAGCTGCTCTGACAGCTGGTGCTAGTGAGGGAGATAAGTGTTTCCAGTTTCAGAGATTTTTGTAGTTTGTTCCAGTCATTGGCAGCAGAGAACTGGAAGGAGAGGCGGCCAAAGAAATAATTGGTTTTGGGGGTGACCAGAGAGATATACCTGCTGGAGCGCGTGCTACAGGTGGGTGATGCTATGGTGACCAGCGAGCTGAGATAAGGGGGGACTTTACCTAGCAGGGTCTTGTAGATGACATGGAGCCAGTGGGTTTGGCGACGAGAATGAAGCGAGGGCCAGCCAATGAGAGCGTACAGGTCGCAATGGTGGGTAGTATATGGGGCTTTGGTGACAAAACGGATGGCACTGTGATAGATTGCATCCAATTTGTTGAGTAAGGTATTGGAGGCTATTTTGTAAATGACATCGCCGAAGTCGAGGATTGGTAGGATGGTCAGTTTTACAAGGGTAAGTTTGGCATCATGATTGAAGGATGCTTTGTTGCGAAATAGGAAGCCAATTCTAGATTTAACTTTGGATTGGAGATGTGGGTCTGGAAGGAGAGTTTACAGTCTAACCAGACACCTAGGTATTTGTAGTTGTCCACGTATTCTAAATCAGAGCCGTCCAGAGTAGTGATGTTGGCAGGTGCAGGCAGCGATCGGTTGAAGAGCATGCATTTAGTTTTACTTGTATTTAAGAGCAATTGGAGGCCACGGAAGGAGAGTTGTATGGCATTGAAGCTTGCCTGGAGGGTTGTTAACACAGTGTCCAAAGAAGGGCCAGAAGTATACAGAATGGTGTCGTCTGCGTATAGGTGGATCGGAGACTCACCAGCAGCAAGAGAGACATCATTGATGTATACAGAGAAAGGAGTCGGTCCAAGAATTGAACCCTGTGGCACCCCCATAGAGACTGCCAGAGGTCCGGACAGCAGACCCTCCGATTTGACACACTGAACTCTATCAGAGAAGTAGTTGGTGAACCAGGCGAGGCAATCATTTGAGAAACCAAGGCTGTCGAGTCTGCCGATGAGGATGTGGTGATTGACAGAGTCGAAAGCGGTCTGTAGCAGTTTGGGTCTAGAGTGTTCCCCCCTTTGAAGAGGGGGATGACCGCAGCTGCTTTCCAATCTTTGGGAATCTCAGACGAGACAAATAGAGGTTGAACAGGCTAGTAATAGGGGTGGCAACAATTTTGGCAGATAATTTTAGAAAGAAAGGGTCCAGATTGTCTAGCCCGGCTGATTTGTAGGGGTCCAGATTTTGCAGCTCTTTCAGAACACCAGTTAACTGGATTTGGGAGAAGGAGAAATGGGGAAGGCTTGGGCGAGTTGCTGTGGGGGGTGCAGTGCTGTTGACCGGGGTAGAGGTAGCTAGGTGGAAAGCATGGCCAGCCGTAGAAAAATGCTTATTGAAATTCTCAATTATAGTGGATTTATCAGTGGTGACAGTGTTTCCTATCTTCAGTGCAGTGGGCGGCTGGGAGGAGGTGTTCTTATTCTCCATGGACTTTACAGTGTCCCAGAACTTTTTTGAGTTAGTGTTGCAGGAAGCAAATTTCTGCTTGAAAAAGCTAGCCTTGGCTTTTCTAACTGCCTGTGTATAATGGTTTCTAGCTTCCCTGAAAAGCTGCATATCACTGTTCGGGGGGCTGTTCGATGCTAATGCAGAACGCCATAGGATGTTTTTGTGTTGGTTAAGGGCAGTCAGGTCTGGGGAGAACCAAGGGCTATATCTGTTCCTGGTTCTACATTTCTTGAATGGGGCATGCTTATTTAAGATGGTTAGGAAGGCATTTAAAAAAAAATAACCAGGCATCCTCTACTGACGGGATGAGATCAATATCCTTCCATGATACCCCAGCCAGGTCGATTAGAAAGGCCTGCTCGCTGAAGTTAAAGGGATAAGGGAACCTGAGTGAACAAATAACACAACAGTTACCTACTTATTTAATTGATTTCATAAACTAAGTTATGCAACACCCAATGCCCTGTGTGAAAAAGTAATTGCACCCTTACACTCAATAACTGGTTGTGCCACCTTTAGCTGCAATGTCTCCAACCAAACACTTCCTGTAGTTGTTGATCAGTCTCTCACATCGCTGTGGAGGAATTTTGGCTCACTCCTCCATGCAAAACTGCTTTAATTCAGTGACATTTGTGGGTTTTCAAGCACGAACTGCTCGTTTCAAGTCCTGCCACGACATCTCAATTGAGATTAGGTCTGGACTTTGACTAAGGCATTCCAAAACATCAAATTTGTTGCTTTTTAGAAATTTTCATGTAGACTTGAATGTGTGTTTTGGATTGTCTTGCTGCATGACCCAGTTGCGCTTCAGCTTCAGCTCACAAACGGATGGCCTGACATTCTCCTGTAGAATTCTCTGATACAAAGCAGAATTCATGGTTACTTCTATTAAGGCAAGTCGTCCAGGTCCTGAGGCAGCAAAGCACCCCCAAACCATCACACTACCATCACCATACTTGACCGTTGGTATAAGGTTCTTACTGTGGAATGCAGAGTTTTGCTTTCGCCAGGCATAATGGGACACGTCATACAAAAAGTTATACTTTTGACTCATCTGTCCATAGAACATTCTTCCGAGAGTCTTGATGACCATCCAGGTGCTTTTTGGCATTCTTGAGTCAACTTTGTGAACGAGATGGGTCCCATTATGTCTGGCGAAAACCCAACACTGCATTCCAGTGGGGGGAAATCAGAAAGGGGGCAAATACTTTTCACGGCACTGTATGTGTGTCAGAAGCTTTTCCTCTGAAAGCCAAGAAATTCAACCAAGAAATCAATTAACTTCACCCCAATGATACTGTTAATTATGGGATAGGAGAATATGGGACAGAAACCTACTAATGATATCCTTTTGATGTCTTTTTGCTCTCATAAATCTAAGAAATGAGGGTTGTGGTAGTACCAACAAAATAACTGACCACTGCAATAAGTGGAATTTGTAGACAGTAGAATTCCCTTTAATATGGAGATTGAGTTTGCTCTAATAGTAGAAATTGTAGTGTAGTTAATGGAGTTGTTGAGAGGATCGGGACAGGACTACAGTCCATGGTTATCATCAGGGCTTAAGAGCCCCTCTTTCATGCCTCTGACTTCTGTAATTCTGTGAAATCAGACATTCAAAATTCACAGGTTTATTGCCATAAGAGCTGGGGGTAAAATTACAGCAGGTGTTGGCTGGAATTCAAGCAATACAAATTAAGCATTTGAAGGCTATATACGACAGACATGCACAGAATAGACATGAATTCAATTTTAGACATAAAACGAACAAATTAATATTGCAGAATCCTAGACACAAACAAATCAGTGTGTAAGCTGAATATAAATTTGTTTAGATAAAGAGATATCAAGGTGGGTGTGAATGTGGATGGAATTATTTTCAGAAAATCAGACACACACACTTATCAAATAGACACTGCAGAATGATAAGCGTTGATATTCTCATCATGTATGCACCACAATAAACCCTGAAATTACCTCCTTCAGCAATCCACCCTTCTGCAATTATCCAATAATTTGTTGGTATATTTGGCAAATGAACAGGCACAGACATTTATTTGCCACTTCAGCTTGTGGAATGTGTTACACTTGGGAAGATACAACGACCACCTAATGCAATTCAGATAGCAGACTTGAAATGAAATTCGTAAATTAGAAATTGAATGGCAAACAAATAAACATAACAGCATAAATATTGAATGTGCTGGTTTAAACACTAACCTATAGCAACTTCACACTACTGGGACTGGAATAAAGCTATTTTAGAGGAGGAGTGGGGAGGGAGGACCATGCACATTCTAGCTCTGTGATACACAGATAACTCACATCATTATAGGGTGTAGAACATGAGCTAGGAACAGGGCTTTAAATCCACTGTATAGAATAGACAATGCATCCTCATTTTTAAAGGACCATGAAAGGGCTAGTATAATCTCAAAAGCACTTAGAAACATAAACTATGGGGAGTGACTGTGGAAGCATAATGTATATCGTCTCCTTCATTTCCATCATTTACTTAATGTCTTTCTGAGACACTAAACACATCCCACAGCCATCGAATTTAATTTCCCTGTGAAACAATACTTTCGCATATTGTTATTTCAAATCAAATGTTATTTGTCACATACGCTGAATACAACAAACTACCTAGTTAGCTAATAAAAGTTTAAAATAGTTTTCCTATTCATATCTGTTAGCTGTCAAACTAGGCAACCAGGTCTACTATTGCCGGATACCAAGCACGCTAAGCGGTTAGCCCTTGTGGCTAGGACCGCACTTCTATTTGTCTGGGTTTTAGGACTACTGATTTCAAGAGTTTTCTACTGCCGGCGTCTCTCATTTCACGGAGTGAATAGCGGGCTCGTCCTACTATTAGCACTATCATGCCTCTGAAAAAAGACGAGGATCACATCTCTGCTGGGCAGGTACGTGAACCCTTGGAGGAGCAGAACGTTTTCTACAAGGAAATGATACTTCAGCAGGAAAAGAACTTTAAAAGCTTCATACAAATGATCATGGAGTCGACCAACAAACGGCTGGACGACCTGACTAAAGAAGTACAAGACATTAAAAAAAAACTTCAGTTCGCTATGAAGGATTTGATTTGATTTTTTATTTCACCTTTATTTAACCAGGTAGGCCAGTTGAGAACAAGTTCACATTTACAACTGCGACCTGGCCAAGATAAAGTAAAGCAGTGCGACACAAACAACAACACAGAGTAAACAAACGTACAGTCAATAACACAATAGAAAAAAAGTATATATATACAGTGTGTGCAAATGGCGTGAGGAGGTAAGGCAGGAGGTAAGGCAATAAATAGGCCATAGTGGCAAAGTAATTACAATTACTGGATGTGGATGTATTGAAGACCACACGGGATACACTTCCCAGAAACTGTTCCTCTATGCAGAATGAAATCACCACAGTCAGGGAGGGCCTCCAGAACATGTCTGGGAAGGCTGATTACCTGGATGGACAATCGAGGAGAAATAATCTTGTAATAGATGGTATCCAGGAGAGCCAAAGTGAGACATGGGTTGAATCAGAGGACAAAGTTCGAAAACTGTTTTCTGAGGAGCTACAATTGGATCAACAGGTTGAGCTGGAATGTGCTCTCCGGTCTGGGAAACCAGGGGTCACTAGTGGTGCCAATGGTGGTGCCAATGGAACCAGACCCAGGCCAATTGTAGTGAAATTTCTCAGGTCCAAGGATAACTTGCAGTCATTGAAAAAGCCAAACGTCTTAAAGGGTCCTTCATCTTCATCAATGAGGATTTCTCTATGCAGTCTGTCAAAGAAGAAAGGAACTAATACCAGTCATGAAGGCTGCAAGAGAACGAGGTGACATAGCATATCTAAGGTATGACAAACTTGATTTGTTCACCCTCCCTCCCAAGGAGTTAGAACATTGTTCTAAAGCTGTATCAGTGGCACTAGGTTGCAGTGATCATAACTTGGTTGCACTCACTAAGAAAACTACAATACCAAAGGCTGGCCCGAAGGTAATCTACCCAAGGTCCTGCAGAGGGTTCAATCAGGACTCACTCACTAGGAAAACTAAAATACCAAAGGCTGTCCCTAGGGTAATCTACCCAAGGTCCTGCAGAGGGTTCAATCAGGACTCACTCACTAGGAAAACTAAAATACCAAAGGCTGGCCCTAAGGTAATCTACCCAAGGTCCTACAGAGGGTTCAATCAGGACTCACTCACTAGGAAAACTACAATACCAAAGGCTGGCCCGAAGGTAATCTACCCAAGGTCCTGCAGAGGGTTCAATCAGGACTCACTCACTAGGAAAACTAAAATACCAAAGGCTGGCCCTAAGGTAATCTACCCAAGGTCCTACAGAGGGTTCAATCAGGACTCACTCACTAGGAAAACTACAATACCAAAGGCTGGCCCTAAGGTAATCTACCCAAGGTCCTGCAGAGGGTTCAATCAGGACTCACTCACTAGGAAAACTAAAATACCAAAGGCTGGCCCTAAGGTAATCTACCCAAGGTCCTACAGAGGGTTCAATCAGGACTCACTCACTAGGAAAACTACAATACCAAAGGCTGGCCCTAAGGTAATCTACCCAAGGTCCTACAGAGGGTTCAATCAGGACTCACTCACTAGGAAAACTACAATACCAAAGGCTGGCCCTAAGGTAATCTACCCAAGGTCCTGCAGAGGGTTCAATCAGGACTCACTCACTAGGAAAACTACAATACCAAAGGCTGGCCCTAAGGTAATCTACCGAAGGTCCTACAGAGGGTTCAATCAGGACTCACTCACTAGGAAAACTAAAATACCAAAGGCTGGCCCTAGGGTAATCTACCCAAGGTCCTGCAGAGGGTTCAATCAGGACTCACTCACTAGGAAAACTAAAATACCAAAGGCTGGCCCTAAGGTAATCTACCCAAGGTCCTACAGAGGGTTCAATCAGGACTCACTCACTAGGAAAACTACAATACCAAAGGCTGGCCCTAAGGTAATCTACCCAAGGTCCTACAGAGGGTTCAATCAGGACTCACTCACTAGGAAAACTACAATACCAAAGGCTGGCCCTAAGGTAATCTACCCAAGGTCCTACAGAGGGTTCAATCAGGACTCACTCACTAGGAAAACTACAATACCAAAGGCTGGCCCTAAGGTAATCTACCGAAGGTCCTACAGAGGGTTCAATCAGGACTCACTCACTAGGAAAACTAAAATACCAAAGGCTGGCCCTAAGGTAATCTACCGAAGGTCCTACAGAGGGTTCAATCAGGACTCACTCACTAGGAAAACTAAAATACCAAAGGCTGGCCCTAAGGTAATCTACCCAAGGTCCTACAGAGGGTTCAATCAGGACTCACTCACTAGGAAAACTACAATACCAAAGGCTGGCCCTAAGGTAATCTACCCAAGGTCCTGCAGAGGGTTCAATCAGGACTCACTTACTAGGAAAACTACAATACCAAAGGCTGGCCCTAAGGTAATCTACCGAAGGTCCTACAGAGGGTTCAATCAGGACTCACTCACTAGGAAAACTAAAATACCAAAGGCTGGCCCTAAGGTAATCTACCCAAGGTCCTGCAGAGGGTTCAATCAGGACTCATTTGTGGATGAGATTAAGAATGTGCAATGGTTAGAAGTGTGCAGTAAGGACTATCCTGAAATGGCACTAAGTTTCTTTATGAAATAATTTATGAGTATAGCTGATAAGCATACCCCTTTAAGGAAATGCACTGTGAGGTCAAACGGTGCCCCATGGATTGTTGATAAGCTGAGAAATGTAATGATTCAACGTTATAATGCCTTAAAAGTAGCAGATAAATCTGGCACTCTGTTTGATAACCAAAGTTTTTGTAAATTAAGAAATCTTGTGAGCAAGCTAAACAAAGGAAAGAAGAAGGGATTATATCAGCACAAAATTGATGAAGTAAAGGGTGATGGGAAAAAGCTGTGGAAAACGTTGAACACTATTATGGGTAGGAATTCGAACGTCTGCCTCTTTTGCTGAATCAGAGGGTATATTTATTACAAAACCACATGACATTGCAAACTAGTTGAATTAATATTTTCCAGTCAAAGTTGACAAATTGAGGAATGCTATGATTCCAACTGATGGCTCCATGTCAATCCCTGGTCCTATCACACTTAGAGTCCTGTCCAGTTATATGGTCAATCCCTGGCCCGGGGCGGCAGGGTAGCCTAGTGGTTAGAGCGTTGGACTAGTAACGGAAAGGTTTCATGTTCAAATCCCCAAGCTGACAAGGTACAAATCTGTCGTTCTGCCCCTCAACAGGCAGTTAACACACTGTTCCCAGGCCGTCATTGAAAATAAGAATTTGTTCTTAACTGACTTGCCTGGTTAAATAAAGGTAAAAAAAATAAAAAAATTGTATCATGAAGGAGAGGCAATGCAGGTTCAAATTTCATCAAGGAGAAAGGGAAGAGGTAGAAAGAACGCTGTTGTCTCTTTCGGATGACAAGTCACCTGGTACAGATAATCTTGACGCCAAATTGCTTAGAGTTATAGCTAACTAAATATCTACCCCAATCGCTCATATTTGTAATAAGTGCTTGATGTATGGGGTGTGCCCAGAAGTCTGGAAAGAGTCAAAGGTTATTCCACTACCCAAGGATAAAACATCTGCATTCACTGGTCCTAATAGTCTACTTGCTTGTGCTTGTGTTAAGTCAATTATTGGAAAAAATTGTATCTGTACAAATCAAGGATTATTTCTCATGTAATGGTCTGATAACGGATTTCCAGCACGCAAACAAAGGGCATTCTACGAGTACGGCCTTAGCACAAATGACAGATGATTGGTTAAAGAGTATGGATGACAGGAAGTTAGTTGGTGCAGTGTTGCTAGATTTCAGTGCTGCTTTTGATGTAATTGATCATGAACTGTTACTAGGTAAACTCAAATGTTATGGTCTTAAGTCTGCATCTCTATCCTGGATGGAAAGCTATCTATCCAGGAGAAGGCAAAAATAGTTCTTTAATGTTAGATTTTCAAACAGTAAAGATATACACTGTGGTGTTCCTCAAGGAAGTTGTCTAGGCCCACTTCTCTACTCTAACTTTACTAATGATTTATCTTCAGTAATGAACAAAGCAAGTGTGGTCATGTATGCTGACGACTACAATGTATAGCACAGCATCAGAATGTAATGAGCTAACAGATGTATTAAGCAGTGAACTAAGAATGGTGTCTGAGGGGGTTGAAATGAACAAATTGGTGTTGAACATTTCTAAAATGAAATTTATTATATTTGGTTCAAGATATATGCTTGCTGATGATCCCCAATTGAATTTGTTGATGAAGAGAACGCATGTAGAGCAAGTAAAGAAAAAAAAACCTACTAGGCGTCATGTTGGACACAGCTTTATCATGGTCAGAATACATAGATAATATTGTTATTAAGATGCTGTTACAAGAAAATGTTGAGATTATGTAACATCTAGCACACTGAATCAGGTGATTCAAGCCCTGGTCCTATCACACTTAGAGTACTGTCCAGTTATATGGTCAATCCCTGGTCCTATCACACTTAGAGTACTGTCCAGTTATATGGTCAATCCCTGGTCCTATCACACTTAGAGTACTGTCCAGTTATATGGTCAATCCCTGGTCCTATCACACTTAGAGTACTGTCCAGTTATATGGTCATCTGCAGCAAAGAAAGATATAATAAAAGAACATCTAATGCGATAGACCATATGACTGGACAGGAAATAGAAAGCATCAACTGAATGTTAAATGTGCTTCCTGTCAGGTATTTTAATTGTCTGTATTGTGTACTTGTTGAATGTTTGTCAAGTCTTGATTTGTGGTTGTTTGTAATGTCTTGTTAATTGGTGTTGGTGTTTCATGCCCTCTTCACGACTTTCTTGGTGTTTGGACCATGATAGTTTGCTGGTGATGTGAACACTTTAAACTCTCGACGCACCCCACTACAGCCCCGTCGATGTGAATTTGGGTCATTACTGTAGTCCTCGATCATCTCCTTTGTCTTGCTCATGTTGAGGGAGAGGTTGTTGTCCTGGCACCACAATGCCAGGTCTCTGACCTCTATATAAGCTGTCTCATCGTTGTTAGTGATCAGGCCTACCACCGTTGTCGTCAGCAAACTTAATGGTGTTGGAGTCGTGCTTGGCCACGCAGTCGTAAGTGAACAAGGAGTACAGAAGGGGACTAAGCACGCACCTGAGGGGCCCCCGTGTTGAGGATCTGCGTGGCAGATGTGTTGTTGCCTACCCTTACTACCTGGGGGGCGGCCCGTCGGGAAGTCCAGGATCCAGTTGCAGAGGGAGGTGTTAAGTTCCAGGCTCCTTAGCTTAGTGATGAGCTTTGTGGGCACTATGGTGTTGAACGCTAAGCTGTAGTCAATGAACCACATTCTCACATAGCCGTTTCTTTTGTCCAGGTTGTGAAAGGGCAGTGTGGAGTGCGATTGAGATTGCATCATCTGTGGATCTGTTGAGGCGGTATGCAAATTGGAGCTGGTCTAGGGTTTCTGGGATGATGGTATTGATGTGAGCCATGACCAGCCTTTCAAAGCACTTCATTGCTACCAACGTGAGTGCTGCAGGCAGTAGTCATGTAGGCAGGTTACCTTCGCTTTCTTGGGCACAGGGACTATAGTGGTCCCTGTAGTCTGAGAATATTTGTTATTAGAATTTTGTCATTTAGTATGCCTTGGGTCAGGGGAAATCCACAGTAGGGTTCTCCCACTGTAGTCTGATCGCAGCTGAACAGTGGTTCCTGATGGACAGGACAACACAGGCCTCTCCTGCCCCCTTCAGTGAGAGTCAACCCTCAGAGAGTTGCCTGTAGATATGTAGGGCTCACCACATGCAGTGTCACAAAGTATATTAAAACATAGTGATCCTTCATACAGTGGCTGGCAAAGCTTGATTGTGCAAGAGCTACAATTATCACCAGCCACCACACACACACACACACACTTCTGAGAAAAGCGCAATAAAATGAATGTTTTTGAAAACGCAGCAGTCTGAAATGTAACCTTCTTAGTCCTTCTTGGTGTAATGGATCTATGCAGAGTCATCATACACAAACATGCGAAAATGCATACAGTAAAACACCAAACAAGGCTTAAATCTAAACAAAGATTAGAAAAAAGCATTTATTTACAATATTTCCTTTATTATCAAATAAGAATAACGCTTTAAAATCGATATCATTACCAGTAATTTATATCTTTACAATTCTCTTAACAGAGTAACAATCGGACTTGACATAAAGCAAACAAGTAGCAGTCCCTTGCAGCTGCTACCATGCCAACATACAACATCCTTAAACAAAAAGTGATCTTCCTTTTGAGCTGAACACATATTTTGGGGTTAACAGAACAGGTAAGAAATGTGAAAATGCATTAGATAACATTTAGCTGTATGAAAAAGTAATTTAAAAAAGGAGGTCCAACGGGTTTTTATGGAAAATATGTTTTGCACGTTTATAGAAGTTGACCTGGTTTGTATTGTGAGGATGGTGACTGGGTGGTCCTAACCCCAGCATTAGGAATATCACATGTACAATCACCTGTTTGACCTTAAAATTGACCATTTGATATGGTGCTGGTCAATGAATATATTCCAACAGATACAGACAGATTTATGTTTGACGAAACCTTCCATTTAACTTTGGTTACCAGAAAGTATTTCTTGATAATGCACTTTCATATGAACATGAAGTTAAAAAAGAGTGAGTCAGGTGTTTGAAGTGGAAGTAGGAAATACAGACATCAGTGTACTAGATAGCCTATTCAATCATGCAACTGTGCCAGAGCCTGGCTCCAACCCCTCCCAGATCCATCTATGGCCCCAACCCTCAACACAGAGAGTCGTCTACCACATGCAGTGCACCTTGGGAAGACATCAGATGGCTAGCAGATTGTCAGAAGCTGCCAGCGGCTTGGACGCATATCCCCTATTCATCATTATCTAAAAGAAGAAGAGGGGATGGAGAGAGAGAGAGAGAGAGAGAGAGAGATGTGAAGTTGCATGTTAAAACCAATGAGTCATTAGATAGGCTGTAGCATGAGAGAGTGGCTAAGTACACTCAGAGCCCCAGGTCAAATCAGCTTTCTTAATCTGAGGTGCTGGGCAAAAAGCTGAGCACATCACTTTTGCAGTCTTTATTACTAAATTCACATTTCCATTAATCCCAAATCAGTGACCTTAAACCCTGAACACTATAAAAGGTGTGAATCTGGCACCCTACAAGACAAAACAACCGTAACACAACATTCAGCAGGATCACCCCCTTAGGCCCAACAGTCAAACACACTCCATTCAGACATGTAACCCTTTAAGAATCAATGGAGGCTCTAATCTTCAGCGAAAGGTTAGACTAATTCCCATTACAGGCAGACTTCAAGCAGCAGAAAGAGTTTGAAATCAGAAGCCTTGAGCTTCAGAGAGAAAGCCTCCTGCCTGGTTCCATTAACATTAACATCTCTGCCTAAATGGAAGGGCTTGAGTCACACATCAGATCAAATAAAAATGGATCGAAAGGGAGAGAGCAAGGCTGTTAGAGACAAACAGACCAGCACTGGACATCTACACAGAATAGAGTGGTAAGGGGGGGGGAGAAAGACAAGTGTTTCATTTTATCCAAAGTGTTAGAGAGAACAAAACAAAGAGAGAGCAGAGATAGTCCAGAGAGAGCTTGAGAGCCGTCTGAAGCCTCTGCTCTCATGTCCTGGTAGAGTTCCGTTCTGTTCCATCAGACACAAATTAAACACTCCCTCTCCTCTCCCTTCCCCCAGCATATGACAGCTGACTTGGCACAGGGGTGAGGCGGGGGAGTGAGGGGGAGACAGACAGAGAGTCTTTAGGGTGTGTTTCACGTCGACATAGTCCCTAAGTGTCTGAGCCCGTGGGGCGCTAGGGGAGAATAGGATTGGGCAGATTAGATTAAAGGGTTTATTGGCTCGCTCACGCAGTCTAGCGCTCTGGGAAAACCTGTTTAAGAGGGAATCAGTATACTGGCTGAACACAACAATTAATAGAACAACACATATGGGACCGTGATTTAAACATGAGGGAAAAGAGATCCATCAAAACAAAGGGGGAATAAGAGAAGGTGGGATACACACGCACACGCACACACACACACACTCTAACCCTCTTGGTATAATCCTCTTGATACTAACCCTCTTGGTAGGCTCCATCAGCCATGACCAGGTGAAGGATGTTGGGGTACAGGTGCTGGTGCTCAGTCCCCAGGATGTTCAGTACCATGTCGGGGCCCATGTCGATGTTCTCATCCTCATCTTCATGAATTGCCTTTAATGGTACAAGGACATCATGAAAATTCAATGACCATGTGTAATTGCTGTATGATAGATAATGAATGACTTCAGGAGGGTAGGGGGTAAGCAGGTCCCATCCATACCTTGATCTTGTTGTAGGCCTCTATAAAGTTCTCAAAGCCCATCTCCTGCTCCAGGTTAAACCGCAGCTCCTCCAGACGGCTGAATATGCTGTCCTGCTGTTCAGCCGCACGGTCCTCCTCCTCACCACTGTCATCTGTTGTTCACACACAATCCTATTGACAATCTGCTTCTGGCTGCATGCATTGTAGCTACAGTATTGTGCATGTGGATGAAGGAAGGATTACTAATGTACCCGATTGCCATTCTTCATTGAGCTGGCTCTCACTGCTGTGGTGCTCCTCTTCTTCCAGTCCGTTGGTGAGTGTGTGTCCTGCCTCTTCATCACCTGGACTCCCATTAGAACCCTCCTCCTCATCCACAGCCATCCCGTTCAGCTCCTCATCATCTTCATCCTCAGCAGGGTTGCCGTTAAAGCCATCGCCTCCCTCTTCCTCTGGAGGACTACCAGAGTTAGAGCCAGATCCCCCCTCATCTTCCTCGCTGCGCTCCTCCTGCAGGAGTCTCTCCATGGAGGCCCTTAGCTCCCTCAAGTCATCATCCTCATACACACTGAGAGAACACAGCTCATAGTACTCATAGCACGTCATGTTTTCAAACTGCACAAAGGATGTTCCACAAAACACAGAGAAGTGAAATTGGGTTTCTTTGTATTCTACATATACTCACTGTGTGTGTGCGCATGTGTAGTGCAATGAGTATCTTACTCTTCAGTCTCTGATTGTTCATCCTCTTTGGCCTCTTCTTCCTCCTCTTCCTCCATGTCCTCTATATCCAGATTGTTGTCGTTGTCAGGGGCAACCGCCCCGTTGGCCCCTCCTGCCTCCTGTAGAGAGCTGAACAGTCTGCTGAGGTCTGGTAGAGAGCAGGTACGCAGCATCTGAGGACAAACAGTAAAGCACCGGTCACACACCCACCATGACTAAATAAATATCACAGATGCATATTTTTAGCACCAACTTTACTTTTTTTGAAAGTTTGCAACAGGATTTTGCCATAAGTTATAGTGCAGGTCAGGTGCCCAGAAGATCAAGGAAATTAATCAAATTGTAATCAAATTCCTTTTGGGGCGGCAGGGTAGCCTAGTGGTTAGAGCGGTGGACTAGTAACCGAAAGGTTGCAAGTTCAAATCCCCACATTTTTTAAATGTGAAAAATGCCTTTAACCTGGGGCCAGTTGAGGTATCAGTTGGAGCATGTTCGAGGACATGTGTGCAGGTGTGTGTGCATGCGTGAGGCTGGCCAGTGGAGTGGACTCTGGTATGATGACACATCAGGGATGTGGAAGAATTGCATTAATAACGCTTTGTCCAGGGAGAGCCACTGCTGAAAACACATACATGTAGGGCTCAAAGCTGGACCAGAGTACACACACGGATCAAAGGTAGAGCTCTGACACACCCATCCCTACAAACAAATAACAGGGAGCTTTGCCTGTCTCTCTCTGCACCGCTCTCCTTCGTCCCTGATTGATGTTATGAAAAATGCAGGAAGATAAATAGCCTCTCTCATCATGCCTTCTTCAGACCATGTGATTAATATGACTGTCTCTATTCCAAAGCCCTTCATTAATAAAGACTGAATCAAAACCTAAAAATACCACAGAACCTCCACATTTCTCATGCACAGGCAGAAGGGTCAGAGTTCATTTCCTAAACATCCTCTACAGCTGAACATCACTTTAGAGGATAGAATAAAAGATCATATTAAATGGAAGGTACAGATCCTGTCATGTGATTGATATAGAAATTAACCAGCCAATTTCATTCACCTCTGAAAGATGTTGTTTGTTCATTTTATAAAAGGAGAATATGCTCGTTACTTGTGTTGTATTATAAGAGGATGTTCAGGGTCACCATAACAGTGCGATTATGTTAATAGTTATTCATAATTATTTAGCAATTCCACATCCATTCATTCTCCTTAGTTCTTATCTCCAGTCGCCTTGAGGAGAAGTGTTGTTCACCTTTGGGTTGTTGGCATCAAACTGGCCGGTGGAGAGGCCGATGAGGAGGGCGTTGTGGTGTTTGGAGCGGAGAGGAGAGACGGAGCGTGAGCGTGAGGCTAGAGAAGAGGACGAGTCCTCCATGGACGACTGGGCTGACATAAGAACCAGAGCTGCAGTACGGCGGTGGGCCGGCGAGGAGCACAGCTTCACAAACAGAGGTTCCTCATACACAGGTGCTATACCTAGAGGGAGGGAGGGAGGTGAGTATGGGACACCAAAGGTAGTTTAGTTTTAGAAGTGTCTCTCTCAGCTTACCGGAGGATTCAGGTTGCTTCTCTGCTTTCTCCCCAACCTCTTTGGTTTCTGCTGGCGTTACTCTGCCCTCTGGTGGCCTAATAGGAGAATCACATGCAAAATCAAGACATAATTCTTGATAATTGAGTTTCATGAACATTTCTTAAAACCACTCAGATGTCAACACCCCTTAGGGGAGCTGCGTGGTTCTGGTACCAGTTCCGACTGACATTTTCAATTATAAATCGATCTGGTTCCCACAGACACAGTATATTTTTGTGAAATCTAGGATGTGAAATCTGAAACCACTTGAAGCTGGGATGTCCCTCCTACCATTTAATTTGCTCTTCCAACTGTCCATCAACTCCTGGCTGAACCATATGTATCAGCCACTGACAAAGCAAATGCCTGCAATCCTTACACCGTAGTGCAGCAGGAGAGCGTTATTTCATCACTATAGCACATTCAGAGGTCGATTTATATCCAGTAATCTAAAATAATTCCACTTTGTTTGGCATAGATGTATATGAGATTAAAGGAGAGTGAGTACCTAATTAGTTATGGAAGCCAAGATAGAGATCTGTGTGACGTTCACAGCAGTGGGGGGGGGGGGGGGTGGATGTTTTGATCAAGAGAGACCTTGAAAATAGAAAATATGCACATTTTCTAAACACACAAATCTTATAGTTAGTGGTTTTCTAATTTGATTATACTATATTAAGAAAGCAGATGAGCAATTTCAAGTCTTATTCATACAGTTTTGTTGAATAGGAAAAACGTCATAAAATATTTCATATTTGAACTGTGTACTTGAGCTTGTGTCCTTCAAAGTGACTACACCTCAGCCATTTTATCAGAAAGGTGAGATTTGTGTATGCAGCATTACTAGTTATTGTTTATGGTCCTCTCATTATAATTGCTTTTGGGAATTACGTAGATGACATTTTAGGATCCTAGTGGTCTAGGGGCTGTGCCACCAGAGACTCTGGGTTCGCTCCCAGGCTCTGTCGCAGCCGGCCGCGACCGGGAGGTCCGTGGGCGGACACACAATTGGCCTAGCGTCGTCCGGGTTAGGGAGGGTTTGGCCGGTAGGGATATCCTTGTCTCATCGCGCACCAGTGACTCCTGTGGCGGGCCGGGCGCAGTGCACGCTAACCAGGTCGCCAGGTGCACAGTGTTTCCTCCGACACATTGGTGCGGCTGGCTTCCGGGTTGGATGCCCGAGCCCGTACGGGAGTTGTAGTGATGAGACAAGATAGTAACTACTAACAATTGGATACTACAAAATTGGGGAGAAAAGGCGCTAAATTAAAATTAAAATAAATACTAATATTATGTCTAAGCTTCATTATAGTTCAAGTCACATGTTAGTCTAAAGGTACAGGTTTTTAATCCAATGTAAATCACATTAGGTCTTGATTAACTAAACCTTTTCTTGGATTAGATTTCTGTAATCCAGCTCCAGTGGGGAGCCAGCAAACCCTCACCCCAGCGGCAGGGCTCGTTTCTCCCAGGCCTGCACTACTCCAGCTGGTGAATTTGAGGCCTGCTTTGGGCACTCCTCCAGGACCACTGACTCCAAGTCTGCTGGATCTGGAGAGAACAAGAGAACTGACTGAGTGATTTAGGTGGTGTTATATAATACACTGACTGCAGGTCTCTGGATGAAGATTGCCAGTATCTGACAACCTGTATAGTATGTAACCCACTCCCTCACCCTCCATCTCTATCGGTTTGGGTGGGGTCTTTAGCATCTCTTCTAATATAGCCTGCCTCTTCTCCTGACCCGTCACGTCTACTGAGATCATCCCCTCTTCTTGACCTTGGACCTCTGTGTTCTTAACGACAGATATCACAGCAGGTGGGCTTGCCTCTGAATGCATCACTTCCTTAGTTCCACTCACACCAACCATCTTAGCCGTCTGATTCAAGTTGTCTGAATGGGAACCAATCAGAATCATTAGCACTTAGACGTTGAGTCTGTACGGAATGTGGTTGGTAATGGTAAGTGTGTGTTGGTGGGTATATTAAGGACTCGCCAGTGAGTTTCTCTTCACAGATGTTGACATTCCCCAGCAGCTGGGTAAGAGGCTGAAGCTCCGCCTCCTGTAGAACTCTCAGCACCTGAGAATCCGGGCTCCGCCCCCATGCTTTTCTGGGGGCGTCGTCCTGTAGCACATCCATCCGAATGACCTCACCCACTGTCTGTTCTACAACATACACAAACAGATATCTATAAGTATACATGTAGATATAGTCTGGATGTAGGAGATATTGTGCTGGAATGCATGCATCTAGGTTATTCACCAGCGGTCCTGATACAGGTATCCTCTAGAGTTTGCTGAGCTACAGAGAGAATAGACGGAGATCCAGCCTCCCATTTCTTCCTGTCCCCACCAGAGGATGGTCTCTCCTCTGGAGACAGAGCCTGAGAGCCTGGGGAGAAGGAGAGGAAGAGAGATGGAGCTCAGAATCAAAAGGTGAGGGTAAGGATCCACGGTTCTTGTCAACCCAGCAATTCATACAGGTCCTAGTCCTTTCTATAGCAGTGCCTCTTCAACCACAGGAGGCTGAAGAAATTCAGCTTGTCACCAAAAGCACTCACAAACTTCAACAGATGCACAATCGAGAGCATCCTGTCGGGCTGTATACCGCCTGTTATGGCAACTGCTCCGCCCACAACCGTAAGGCTCTCCAGAGGGTAGTGAGGTCTGCACAACGCATCACCGGGGGCAAACTACCTGCCCTCCAGGACACCTACACCACCCGATGTCACAGGAAGGCCATAAAGATCATCAAGCACAACAACCACCCAAGCCACTGCCTGTTCACCCCGCTATCATCCAGGTGAGGTCAGTACAGGTGCATCAAAGCAGGGACCAAGAGACTGAAAAACAGCTTCTATTTCAAGGCCATCAGACTGTTAAACAGCCATCACTAACATTGAGTGGCTGCTGCCAACACACTGACTCAACTCCAGCCACTTTAATAATGGGAATTGATGTAAATTATATCACTAGCCACTTTAAACAATGCTACTTAATATAATGTTTACATACCCTACATTACTCATCTCATTTGTATATACACTGTACTCGATACCATCTACTGCATCTTGCCTATGCCGTTCTGTACAATCACTCATTCATATATCTTTATGTACATATTATTTATCCCTTTACACTTGTGTGTATAAGGTAGTAGTTTTGGAATTGTTAGGTTAGATTACTCGTTGGTTATTACTGCACTGTCGGAACTAGAAGCACAAGCATTTCGCTACACTCGCATTAACATCTGCTAACCATGTGTATGTGACAAATACATTTGATTTGATTCTGTTTAAGAGTCCGGTTCTAGGAGACTGATGGTATAACTCACCAGTCGTTCTGATACAGGTCTCTTCTAGAGTCTGCTGGGCTACAGAGAGAATAGACGGAGCTACAGCCTCCCACTTCTTCCTGTCCCCACCAGAGGACGGTCTCTCCTCTGGAGACAGAGCCTGAGAGCCTGGGGAGAAGGAGAGGAAGAGAGATGGAGCTCAGAATCAAAATGTTGAGAGTAAGGATCCACGGTTCTTGTCAATCCAGCAATTCAAACAGGTCCTAGTCCTTTCTATAGCGAACAAGATTCTGTTTAAGAGTCCGGCTCTAGGAAACAGATGGTATAACTCACCAGTCGTTCTGATACAGGTCTCTTCTAGAGTCTGCTGGGCTACAGAGAGAATAGACGGGGCTACAGCCTCCCACTTTTTCCTGTCCCCACCAGAGGACGGTCTCTCCTCTGCGATAGGCTGGCTCTGCTGGGGGGTGGGGCATAGTTCTTCTGAGGGTGTGGCTGACACCTCCTCCTCAGGGCTCTGGGCCTTCAAGTTCTGATTCAGTCTCCGGAGAATCTCCTTCTTCTCACTCTGAAGAAATCACCAATAAAACCAAACATATAGTCACTGTCTTACTATAAACCAAAAGGCACTGCAACCAACTAGCCTCAGTGTAAAATAGTAATTTTGTGAAGCAGCACTGTGCTGTATTGGAAGTTATTAACCCAACTCACCTTAATGATGTCCGTTTTAGGAAAGTCATCTTTAAAAGAGCTCTGCACAGACGCCAGCTGCTGGGAGACAGACAAATGGGAGAAAGCATGTGTAATAAAAATGGAATAATGGAGGAAAATAACTGAAAGCTTTAAGTGTTTACTGACTGCTCCCACGTCCTTCAGAGCAGAAGTCATGGAGATGACAGGGGTGGAGGGTTTGGATGCAGGCTGGGCTCTAGCTACAACGTCCTGTACAGGGAGGGAGGGGCCAGGCCGAGGTGGAGGAGCTAGCTCTACTGCTACACCTCCTGCTACCATTCCAACCTTCACGCCTCGAGCTGCAAGCTGACAAAAACACACCACAATCAATGTTAGTGATTTTAATCCTACACATGCTGTACAATTGTAGCAGATGAGCTTGAGGAGTATGGGGACTTACGTGATCCTCCCAGGCTCTCTTTTCTCTCTCATAGGCCTCTCTCCTTTTTTTCTCTAGCTGCTCCTTCAACACAGCAGCACGGGCCTGCGCTTGGGCCTTCAGGGCTTCAATCTTCTTTCTCCTCAGCTCTGTCTCCTCACAGGACTCCTTGCTGTCTGAGCCATCACTGTCGTACTGGATTGATCACGCAAACAACCAGATGATGCCGCCATTACCCGCAAACAAAAATGCCAAAACATAACAGAAGTTCAGAGGCTGATTAAAAGGATGTTATGCTGATGTGTTCTAAAAGGGTGGAAGGATACCTTCACTCCTCTGAGGCGTGCTTTGATCTGCTGTCTCTCATTGAAGTTCTGTAGCCTGATCTGCCTCAGCCGGGACAGGTACTCCTGAGAACATAACTGCAGAAGTTATACTAACACACAAACAAAGAGTTCACATATTGCTAAGAGGCTACAGCACAGATCAGACTCACACAGGTTACACATCATACGACACAAAGCTATACAACATACACAAACAGATGACAAAATAATCCACTAAAATGGTTTCCTATAACAAATGACATGTAAGAACCGACGTAAAATCAGTCATCCACATACTTGATACTGCAAGAAAGACACTGGTGCAATATATAAAAACAAAGCTTGAGTTACTCAAACACCTAAAAAGGAAACACTGGAGTTACTTGAGATTAATTTATTCCATAAAAAAAATGCTCAAAAAAAGGGACAACATAATGTGCACAAACATATGTTATGGAAAGGGGAAAAAAAGCTATTACTGGTGCACCAAATGTATGAGGTCTGAATCACACTTGTGCATTGACACACACACCTGGTGACACAGTACATGCAATACAGGGAGTCGGACACTGGGAGGTGCTGCTGGGTGACTTTGACTGCAGAGTTACAGGAATAATCCAATCAAAAAATATACAGTCCCAAAATATTAAGAAAGTCAGCAATCAGGTTTTCAAGAGTGTTTTGCATCATGATGGTGTGGCAAGTGACAACTTGCTTTTTGAAAGCCCATCTTGAAAACTTGATTGCTGACATGCAAAACATTTTGGGACTGTATCAACAGTCGATTAATGAACAAAATACAAAAAGATCGTTTTTAAGTGGATTATTCTTTTAAGGGGATGTGTCTGAGTGTAGTGTCATGCAGACACAACTGAAGAGGGCAAGCCAAACCCAGGCATGTTGTTATGAGTGAGGGATCAGATGGGGTGAGGCCGGCTGGACATCCAGAGCTGAGAGCTGGGCTCCTACCTCCTCCTCTTTGTTGGGTTTGGGCCTGCTGTAGCTGGACCGACCATAGATGGCTGCCAGGTTTTGCCGGGCACCCTGTTCACCGTTCAATTCAACCACATTTCACATGTATAAAAATGTGCTGCATTTTGTCTAAACTCCGGTAAGCATGCAATTCAACCTTGATTCCAGATCGACACTTTGGTTATTAACCATGACCATACAACAACCCCGTTATCTTTTGTGAGAACTTAACAGACTTGAAAAGGGCCATCCTATTGTTCAGTGAGCAGAAGTATAGAAATGGGGGGCAGGAAGGAGAAAACGTACCAGCTGTCCCTCAGCGCGGACCTTGTTCAGCATGGCATCTCTCTTACGCTGCAGAAACTCCTGAACCTGATTGGCCCGTTCAGCTGCTGCGTGACCCCGTTGCCTGGAGACAGTTGGAGAGGAAGTTATTTAATTGACTTAGTATTGATACAACGTAAGGAATAACTAATAAATATGATCCAATATCAAGCAAAGCTTTACTGCCGGTCAGCGACAGAGTAATGTTTTCTAGAATGGTTTGAGACCAACCACGGACCTGCTAACATGGGTTTGTTTGGTGACATACTCTAGCCTCCGTAGCTCTCTCTTCACAACATCAGGGTCTGGGAGACGAGCAGGGCCATTGGGCAGCACTGAGCTGGCAGCAGCTGGCACACCCCTTACACATACAAAACAACACAATCAGTCACCTGAGTCAATAAATTACCCAAAGGAAATGATGGCTGAACCCACCTAACAGGAGTGTCTCCTCCTGCTGCGAATCCCTCTCTGGCACCCTCTTTGGGCTGAGGTTTGGCCAGCTGGTCCAGAGCAGCATGGTAGTGTTCATACGGGCCCCTGCTAGGGGAGAGCGGGGCAGGGCCTGGGGTGGGGCCCTGGGCAGGACATGGAGCAGGAAGCAGGGGCTCTGGGACAGGAGCTGCAAACCCAGCCATCATACCACCACCTCCTACAAAACACTGGGGACAGATAAGACAGTGAGTTAGAGAGGAGAAGCTTTGATTGATGATAAAACATCTCCAGTGTAGTGAGACTAATGAAGTGAAACCACAGTAGATGATGATGATGATGGGGGGGTCATTCTGTACCTTCCTCTCTGGACTGCTGCCTCCACTAGAGCTCAGGACATGCCTCCAGCCCTGCTCTCGAGCTCGGTTGATCCGGTTTATCTGGGGGTCAAAGTTCACTAGTCACTATAAGCATTACATGAAATGCTTAAGTTTGATCGTCACTACTGCAATGTCATAATGTTACATAGTGTAAATAACTACTGTTTACGGTTATACTACCCCCACTGTCTTGGAAGGCCCTAAAAATGGTCAAAAGACTCCAGCCACCCAAGTCAGAGACTGTTCTATCTGCTACCGCATGGTAAGCAGTACCGATGCACCAAGTCTGGAACCAACAGGACCCTGAACAGCTTCCACCATGAAGTCATAAGACTGCTAAATAGTTAACCAAATAGCTACCTAGACTTTCTGCAATGGCCCCCTTTTGACTCATCACATACGCTGCTGCTATTGCTTATTAGCTATCCTGTTGACTAGTCACTTTATCCATATGTACCCGTCTACTTTAATTACCTCATACACCTGCACATCGACTCAGTACTGGTGTTCCCTGTATATAGCCAAGTTATCGTTACTCATTGTGTAGTTATTCCTTGTGTTGTTATTTTTTCTATTATTTTTCTTTCTGCATTGTTGTGAGGCCCGTAAGTAAGCACTTCACTGTTAGTGTACAACTGTTGTTTACGAAGCACGTGGAAAATAACATTCGATTTGACTCACCTTTTCCCGCTCATATCTCTTCATCTGTCCAGCCTTCAACAGAAACATCTGAAGAACAAATAAAGATGAACAATCTGAAGTTTCATATTTCAGATGTAATACAGTATATCAAATGCTAGACACCCAGCTGACCTGCTCCCTCTGTTTCCTCTCTTTCTCAATCAGCTCCATCCTTTTCTTCCTGGCACCTTCCTGTAGTGTAAACACAATAGTCAACATGAAACCACAAACTTATTAAGACGCAAGAGGTTCACTGCTATAGAACAGGTATACAAGGAGGGGGAAAAAAGAGCACTCTTTAGGCAGGTTAGGAGAAAGAGGGGTGTAGAAGAGGGAGGGCTATTCAAACTGTCTGGAAGAGGAGAAGTGGGGGGCTGCACTCTGTTTGGATGAGTGATGATGAGGAAGAAAAAAGGATGTACGTCAGGAGGGAGCTTTATGTGGGTTGGGTAATGGAAGGAAGAAAAGGAGATGCAGGGGTTAATACAGGTTACAGGAGGCGCTCTCTCTGTTGTAGCTACCTCATATTTCCTCCTCTCTTCCTCCACTCGACTCACTCTCCTCTGGGGTGCTGCTGGGAGGGGGACGGGGGCCTGAGCAACATATAACACTGGGGTTCAGACTCAGAGGACACACACACACACACGCCCATCCATGTCCCACTGAGGTGTAACATGACACATCTTCATAACACACATTCATAACCAATATGAATAGATCTGTCTCAGTGGAGGGGCAGTAGACAAGGATGCACAGCCAGTATAGGATCATCCTGTTGAGAAGGCTGAAAGACGTCACTGGCTCTCTTCCAGTACTAACCATCTTGTGTTTGACGGCTGGTTTCCACTCGGCAGGTTTCATGGCTGCATCTGAGGCTTTCCTGACATTTAAAGGCACTCCATATTTGGCGGCTGGTTTGGTGATCTTCTGGGCTGGAGTTACAGGCATGGGAGCAGGGGCGCGACGCTTGGCTAGAGAGGGTAAGAAAGATACTACATTACAAAGTTGAGGTTCTTGGTGTAAGAGTGAGGCATGTGTATTCATTCAAATGTGTTAGCATTTTATGTGGTGTGTGTGTTTACCTGATGCCGCCTGCGCCACACCTGGTTTAGGCTGCTTGTGGAGGAAGCTATGGCTGAATTCCTGAGCGATAATCTGAATGGGAGAAAACCAAACGTCATATTGTTGTGCTGAAAAGACTAGATTCACAGTGTGTGTCATACTCTCAAAGGGTTAACAGTCCCTGGGACCTTGTGTGTGTGTGTGTGTGTGTGTGTGTGTATCCTACCTCTGGGGTGAGGAACCTGAAGATTCTGTGGGAGAGGAAGGGTTTGTCGAGGATAGAGCTGACAGAGGGTCTCTCCCGGGGGTTGCGTCTGAACAGCTGGCCCATGAGAGAGCGAAGGTCCTGGGAGTAGTGGATCGACACAGGGGGGTACGAGCCCCGGATGATCTTCAGAACCAGGTTCTTCATGTTACCTGCCTCAAACTAAGAGGGAACACACACGGTATACTTCCTTAATAACTAAAATAGCAGGCCAGACACAACCAAAGGGAATGACTGATTACACTAATGGCCTCTTCTGACATTATGAATAGTGGTCCTGTGTGGCCCAGCTGGTAGAGTATGGTGCTTGCAATGCCAGGGTTATAGGTTCGATTCCCACAAGGGACCAGTACAAAAGTCTGAAAATGTGTGCACTCACTACTGTAAGTTGAAATCAAATCAAATTTTATTTGTCACATACACATATTTAGCAGATGTTATTGCGGGTGTAGTGAAATGCTTGTGTTTCTAGCTCCAACAGTGCAGTAATATCTAACAAGCAATTAACAATTTCACAACATATACACACAAATCTAAAATAAAGGAATGGAATTAAGAATATATAAATATTAGGCGAGCAATGTCAGAGCGGCATAGACTTCGATACAGTAGAATAGAATACATATGCGATGTAATGCAGAATATGTAAACATTCTTAAAGTGACTGTCGCTTTGGATAAGATTGTCTCCTTAATAACTCAAATGTATAAATGTAATTAATATTATTAGACCTTTTTAGAATGAAACAGACCACGTACTCAGCAGATATGATCAGCCATTAAAAAAGACTATCTGAAACACAACTGACTCCAGAGAGAATCATCATGCATTATATATGGGAGAGAGTGAGCGTTCATATTGTGCCTGCCCCAGGTTCACTCTGTTACTGACTTTAAGACACACCTAACACACACACACACACACACAAATACTTACTGCATGCTTTAGCGTGCACATTTCATACAGGACACACCCCAGGGCCCAAACATCACTGGAGGAGTGAAAGGGAAAGAAAGAGAGCATACAGATGGAGAGAGGAGGGATAAGTTCTCTGGGATTGGTACATTACATTCTTGCTCACACAGTATTGCACATACATTATTGCTAAAGATGCTTTTCTACACATTAGCTAACGTGGAAAGAAAGGCACTCCTGTTAACAAGAAGACAACCATAGGCTGCTGTAGTGTGAGGCTGCATGCTACAGTTCATTAAGACAAATACAGACTCATGTAACTGAGGTTGATTAGATTACATGATGCATATTTAAATAGGTTAGAATCAATACAGGTGTCCTGCCCAGCACTCTGGATGTACACCAGCCAGGAAGTTGACTCCATAAAGGCTATACATGACACCATTACATAATCATAGTGTAGCCAATGACTCTGCATTGTTCTGAGTGTGTGTGACAAATTAAATGATTCAACTCTGCACCTTTTAAAATGGTAGTTACAAACTCACATTGACATACACAAAGAGAGAATCCTAAAAGTTCACATCCCATCATGAGACAATGCCCCCTCAACCAGATATGGGTGCAGGTTACCTTTTGTTGTTGTACGGTTTGTTTTCACAAATCTCAGGTGACAGGTAGTAAGGCGTCCCGATACATGTCCTGGCTAGCTCCACAGTACTGAGAAAGAGGATTGTGGAGTTACTGAAATGGAGATGAACATTGCAAAGAAGTTGCCCCCTTTTCACTAAACACGGGATAGATTCTTTAGTATGTTGTATGACTCACCTATTCAGCACCCTGGCAATCCCAAAGTCTCCTAGCTGTATGGTTCCATCTTTGGTCAGAAATATGTTCTAAAAGTTCCAAACCATATAAGTATGATGAGTAATGTGTACTACAGTATGCACAAAATTCAGGGGAAAGGGTCTCTAACTTCTTATTTACCTGTGATTTGATGTCTCTGTGGAGGATCTTACGGTCATGTACGTGCTTCAAGGCGAGGCATATCTGCACCAACCAATCCAGGATCTATTAAGATACAGACAGAGTCAAACGCATGTTCATGACATCCATCCATCCATGACAAAAATCTGTCTGTTGGGGGGCATTTTCACCTGCCTCTTATGTTTTACCTGCTCCTCAGGGAACTGCACTCCTTTCTGAGAGTTGATCGTCTTGAATAGGTCTCCTCCCTCACAGTAATCCATTACGATGTACAGACATCCACACTCTAGAAAACACACAGAGAGAAAGCATTGGTTCAACCAACCTGTCTGTGCTACACTGTGCTAGAAGACACATAAACCTAATTATTAGATCTCCCTTGCCAGGCTGAAGTTAAACACACACTACAGGATTGAATCCGGAGGGAGAGGTCTGTCTAGCTCTAGTTTCATTAATGAGCCAGACAGATAATCTACTTCTTTTCTGGAAGCTGCTGCCAAGTCTCACACCAACTGAGATTGATCACGTTGCTTCATCAGAAATCACACCACAGGTGAAGGGCTCTGTATATTATAAACCTAAAGTCTCAAGGAAATTGATATAGGCATAGAGGCATTCTGGCCATCACTGCTGACTATTGACCTCTGAACTGGGGTCACTGGACTGCATGGTGCACAGGTTGTTGTTTACCTTCAAAGGACTCTTTGTACTGGACGATGTTGGGATGGCTCATGTTGGCCAGAACAGCCACTTCTTTACGGGACTCCTGTCTCTCTTTACTAGACATCTGCCATAGAAAGTGAGACAAATGGAGAGGAAAAGGAAGACATTGATAATATCATATTATGGGTGGAATATAATTTCCATAACATCATGTAGGGCTAAATGGTCATTATGTCATATACGGTTCTCTGTGGCTTACCCGGGAGATGCCAATCTCTTTGATGACATACTGTTTTCCATCCTCCCTGGATTTGACGAGAATTGCCTTCCCGAAGGAGCCCTCCCCAATCTTCCTCACCTTTTCATATTTATCCATGTCTCTGAAACGGATGACTCCTCATTCTGGGGCTGGTAGGACACAAAAACACTCCGTTTTTTTTACTCACCACCAAAAGTATGTGGTCACATGGAACGTTTTCAGAAGAACTACCTTTGGGCTACTGTACTATTCTATAAACCACTGTAAGGATATATGGGCTGCCTGCTTTGTATTCGTTGTCCATTATTGATGTTGATTCAAGGAGTAGAGTGTAGTGGTGCAGGTGTAGTAAGTTTCCATCATTTAAAGCTTACATCATTAATACGAATTTACACGAGACCCTCTGTGTTTACCCCGCCCGCCCCAAAATACATGATTTGGTCTTTATTTTGATCGAATGCTGTCAATGTTGGGCTACATTATCATGAACTGTTCTCATTCCCATGCTATGATAAGGATGGGCCTGCTGGACAGTGCTAGTAGCTAGCTAGTTGACAGCCTGGCACCTAGCTAGTAGGAGGCTGAGGATGATAGCTCTCAAAAACACAAGCCATGAATTTGAATGAGAGTTTGACAGCCACTAAAAAGGCTCCGTTGTCAGTCTGTCAACACACGCTTTGAAATCGTAGAAATGTAGCTCAAATGTACTTACCACTAAGATATTTGATGCATCGTATCAGAGATCTCCGTACTGCTACAAAATGCCCCTTGCGCTCTCTATCTAACTACAGTGGTGCAATGCTTTCGTTTCATTGGTCGACTCCACAAAATTCCCGTTCCTAGCGGCTAATAAAACAGTCAATCAAAAAGTAAAGCGGAGAACTGGGTCGTCACTAGTTACCATATCCACAAAGTCATAAAACCCGCCTATTGCCAAAATGTATATTTTTTTAAATCTGATTTTAAAACTATCCCTAAACCTAAATTAACCACACTGCTAACCGTATGCCTAGCCCTAACCTTAAATTAAGACCAAAAAGCAAATGTTTGTTTTCATGAGTTTTTACGATTTAAACCCTTTTAGAATTTTGACTTTGTGGCTGTGCTATCTAGTGGAAAATGGTGTACAGGGTTTGTATGTGAGTTTGTTGAAGTGGACGTTCTCCTTAGCAACCATAAGGCGCAAAGAAAAATAGTACTGTAGCTAGTTTCTCTGAGAGAAGAGAAACTATCTTTCACGCCCCAGTTGGAGATCTTGATAAAACCACACCCCTCAGCGGTGTTGTCGAAACAGGAAATATAATTTTTCAAAACCAATAGGAATTCAGATAGTTGCACTTCCCCTCGTACCAGCCCGGACACACATTACATACATTATCCTCGGCCACAAAATGGCTGAGTCGTATGCATTATTTGGGGAAGACCAATTCTCTTGTTCAATCTGTCTGGATCTACTGAAGAACCCTGTGACCATTCCTTGTGGACACAGTTACTGCATGGGCTGTATAAAGGACTATTGGGATCTAAATGACCGCATGGGTGTCTACGTCTGCCCTCAGTGCAGACAGACCTTCACCCCAAGGCCTGCTCTGAGCAAAAATACCATGTTTGCAGAGGTAGTGGAAAAACTGAAGAAGATTGAAGAGTTCCAAGCTGACCCTCACGTTCCTTGTTATGCTAAACCAGGGGATATTGAGTGTGATGTCTGTGGTGGGAGAAAACAGAAAGCCATTAAGTCTTGTCTTCTGTGTCTGGCCTCATACTGTGAAACACACCTCAAGCTTCATGACAAACTCAACCCTGGAAAACGACACACACTTGTGGAAGCCTCCATACAGCTTCAGGAGAAGATCTGCTCTCAGCATGACAAACTACTGGAAGTTTACTGCCGTACTGATCAACGTTGTATCTGTTATGAGTGTTTGATGGGTGTACACAAAGGCCACGAAACAGTTTCAGCTGCAGCTGAAGGCACTGCAAAACAGGTATGCTGTTTTTACATGTTGTGTATGAAAATGTATGTGGAATAAAATTGCTGAATTTAAACTGCAGTTTATGCATCAGTATCAACACTGATAACAAGGAAAGGACTTTGAGTCCGAAGTGCACACAGCTATCAAAACAGTAAAGAATAAACAGTCCACCCTTACTGTTTAAAGTGCCATTACAGTTAATACAGTTTATGCCCTCTGATTCCAATCACATGCACCTTTTACTCATGAGCGTTTTGATACTACAGAAAGAACTGAAGGAGACACACAGGAAATACAAGCAAATAATCGCCAGGAAAGAGAAGGAACTATTGTGGTTGAAGCAGGCCATGAGGTCTCTCACAGTGAGTATTAATGAGAGAACTACAACAGCTGACAACTCAAACTCTGCTCCAATTATCTGATAAATTCAGTGTTCAGAGCTTCGTGTGGGGCCTGATTCAAATTGAGACTGCTCCTTTCTCTGTCTGTGTGTGTGTGTCCCAACAGTACTCTGCACAGATAGCCGTGGAAGACAGTGACAAGGTCTTTACTGAAATAATCTGCTCTGTTGAGAAGTGGTACTCTGATGTGAAAAGACTGATCAGATCACAGGAGAAGGCTGCTGTTGGCCCAGCTGAGGAGCAGATTGACCAACTGCAAAGGGAGATTTTAGAGCTGAGGAGGAGAGATACTGAGCTTGAGCAGTTGTCAAAAACAGAAGATTTTATTATTTTCCTCCAGGTAATATTGGCATTACTGGGTGCGATGACTCTTGTAACAAATTATGATTTTTGGGCCAAATTCACACGGAATGCCCCTGGTACTTTCTTCCACTTTCAATCTGACAGGACTCAGGACCCAACTTGAATATGAAGATTGTGTGTGTGTGTGTGTGTGTCTTTAGAGATGTCAATCTGTCCCAGCCCTCCCTGGATATGGAGACACATCCAGCATCAATGTGAGTCAGCAAGTCTCTTTTGAAGGTGTGAAGAAAACTGTGGCTGAGCTGAAACAGCGATTGGAGGACTTTTGCGAAGGGGCCTTTGCAAACATCTCTAAAAAAGGTTTGCAACAAACCAGACTTGTCAAATCCCTTGTTACATTCAAACCATCTCCACTGACCAATCTATAGCTTTCATTTATTTAATTGAGTAAAAATAATAATACAAAAGTAATAAACACAACCTTCTGTATACATATCTGAATCTGTATAGAATTACTCTACATTGCTATACTCACTAGGTCTATATCTCTGTTTTCCACAGTACAGGATATTCATATTCTGCAGGCATCAAAGCCTTGTCCACGTGAGTCCATTTTTACCATACATTTACACAAAAATCTCATCAGCACAATCACAGCTGAGCTTGAGACCATGTAACATTATTTATTGTAGTTAATTATTTCTGTATCCCTCTAGCTCTACCCCAGGTAACAGACAAGTGTGTGGAGAGTAAAGAACCAACAACAAGAGAGGAGTTTTTGAAATGTAAGTACAGTATAGACAGACGGACACAGATCAGGTTGTTTTGTACTGGGACAGACAGACGGAGAACAGGTCATTTGGTACTGGTTCATCATATCTGCTTTCTCTCCATCAGATGCCTGTCAGCTCACATTGGACCAAAACACTGCACATAAAAACCTCCTTCTCTCTAAGGACAACAAAGTGGCTGGATGGAATGATTTTGCACTGCCTTATCCTGACCACCCAGATAGATTTGATAACATGCCTGTGGTACTGTGCAGAGAGGCTTTGACAGGGCGCTGTTACTGGGAGGTTGAATGGGATGGAATACAGGCTATCATAGCTGTATCATATAAGGGGATAAACAGGAAAAAAAAACTCAGCCCCCCTGATGCATTCTCCAAATTTCTAGAATTTTATGATCAATCCTGGAGTTTGGACTGGAATATAGCCCAAGTCTGTGAGAATAAGAAACAGATTCAATTAACTGCTTGGTCCTCTAGGAGAATAGGACTGTTCTTGGATCACAAGGCAGGAACTCTAGCATTTTACAACATTGCTGATAAAATGACCCTCATCTATAGAGTAAAAACAACATTCACTCAACCACTCTATCCTGCTTTCTGGATCAAAATACAGTCCAAGATAAAATTGTGCCCCCTGAAATAAATTTGAATGGCTGATTACAACACAATCCATTTGCAGAGTAGGGCAAGGCAGAAGGAGTAGTTTACATGTATCTTCAAACTGTTTATTGTACATTGAGAAAAATATGGGAATTGTGTATAATGTGCTTTAAAAAAAAACTGCATTCCACCAAGTGTACAAATTATTTTATGAAAAAAGTGGTAATTGTATATACTACCTACTTTTATGCAAGAATGAAATAAATAAATTAATATGCTTACAGCTGTGTCAATGTTTCCTTTAAAAGAAAATGTAATATTTGGAAGGATTTATTAGGCCTATATTGTCCATGATATACAGTAACATGAAAATGAAAATCCCAGCATCTCACACGCTAGACCGGTAGTAGTCCATGATATACAGTAACATGAAAATCCCAGCATCTCACACGCTAGACCGGTAGAAGTCCATGATATACAGTAACATGAAAATCCCAGCATCTCACACGCTAGACCGGTAGTAGTCCTTTAAAAGAAAATGTAATATTTGGAAGGATTTATTAGGCCTATATTGTCAGACTTATACAACATTGATTATAAGTCTTAATCTATTTATAAAACAGATATCTTCCAATGTGGTACAGAGTTGTTGAGAACTGATGATATATTAGGCAACTCACAGTAACATGAAAATCCCAGCATCTCACACACTAGACCGGTAGTAGTCCATGATTGGGGCAGCAGGGTAGCCTATTGGTTAGAGTGTTGGACTAGTAACCAGAAGGTTGCAAGTTCAAACCCCTGACAAGGTTCAGAACTTGTCGTTCTGCCCATGAACAGGCAGTTAACCCACTGTTCCTAGGCCGTCATTGAAAATAAGAATTTGTTCTTAACTGACTTGCCTAGTAAAATAAAGGTAAATAATAATTTTAAAAAATACAGTAACATGAAAATCCCAGCATCTCACACGCTAGACCGGTAGTAGTCCATGATATACAGAACATGAAAATCCCAGCATCTCACACGCTAGACCGGTAGTAGTCCATGATGTACAGTAACATGAAAATCCCAGCATCTCACACACTAGACCGGTAGTAGTCCATGATATACAGTAACATGAAAATCCCAGCATCTCACACGCTAGACCGGTAGTAGTCCATGGTTTACGGTAACATGAAAATCCCAACACCTCCCACAAATAGTTGAGGAGGATCTTCCACAAATGGCTCACATTAAACATTACACTCTTTGTCAACAAAAGTGAAAACTAACAAACCAATGTCCAATGCAGTGTAGTTCATTTATAAGATGCAAAGAATGATGCACAACAAAAATATATTTTGGTTTCCAACACCACCGACTGTCACAGGTGTCCATGAGGTGGGGTTAAGATGGCGGACAGGAAAAAAAGGAGAAAGGTGGAACATAAACTCAGCAAAAAAAGAAACGTCCCATTTTCAGGACCCTGTCTTTCAAAGATAATTCGTAAAAATCCATATAACTTCACAGATCTTCATTGTAAAGGGTTTAAACACTGTTTCCCATGATTGTTCAATGAACCATAAACAATTAATGAACATGCACCTGTGGAACGGTCATTAAGACACTAACAGCTTACAGACGGTAGGCAATTGAGGTCACATTTATGAAAACTTAGGACACTAAAGAGGCCTTTCTACTGACTCTGAAAAACACCAAAAGAAAGATGCCCAGGGTCCCTGCTCATCTGTGTGAACATGCCTTAGGCATGCTGCAAGGAGGCATGAGGACTGCAGATGTGGCCAGGGACATTAATTGCAATGTCCGTATTGTGAGACGCCTAAGACAGCGCTACAACGAGACAGGACGGACAGCTGATCATCCTCGCAGTGGCAGACCACGTGTAACAACACCTGCACAGGATCGGTACATCCGAACATCACACCTGCGGGACAGGTACAGGACGGCAACAACAACTGCCAGAGTTACACCAGGAATGCACAAGCCCTCCATCAGTGCTCAGACTGTCCGCAACAGGCTGAGAGAGGCTGGACTGAGGGCTTGTAGGCCTGTTGTATGTAAGGCAGGTCTTTACCAGACATCACCGGCAATCACCAGACATCACCGGCAACAACGTCTCCTATGGGCACAAACCCACCATCGCTGGACCAGACAGGACTGGCAAAAAGTGCTCTTCACTGACGAGTCGCGGTTTTGTCTCACTAGGGGTGATGGTCAGATTCGCATTTATGGTCGAAGGAATGAGCGTTACACCGAGGCCTGTACTCTGGAGCGGGATCGATTTGGAGGTGGAGGGTACGTCATGGTCTGGGGCGGTGTGTCACAGCATCTTTGGACTGAGCTTGTTGTCATTGCAGATAATCTCAATGCTGTGCGTTACAGGGAAGACATCCTCCTCCCTCATGTGGTACCCTTCCTGCAGGCTCATCCTGACATGACCCTCCAGCATGACAATGCCACCAGCCATACTGCTCGTTCTGTGCATGATTTCCTGCAAGACAGGAATGTCAGTGCTCTGCCATGGCGAGCGAAGAGCCCGGATTTCAATCCCATTGAGCACGTCTGGGACCTGTTGGATCGGAGGGTGAGGGCTATTCCCCACAGAAATGTCCGGGAACTTGCAGGTTCCTTGGTGGAAGAGTAGGGTAACATCTCAAGAACTGGCAAATCTGGTGCAGTCCATCAGGAGGAGATGCACTGCAGTACTTAATGCAGCTGGTGGCCACACCAGATACTGACTGTTACTTTTGATTTTGACCCCCCCATTTATGTTAGTCACATGTCTGTGGAACTTGTTCAGTTCATTTCTTAGTTGTTGAATCTCATGTTCATACAAATATTTACACATGTTAGGTTTGCTGAAAATAAACGTTGTTGACAGTGTGAGGACGTTTGTTTTTTTGCTGAGTTTATAAGTAAATATGGAATGGGGAACGCACAAGCCTTCTGGAAGATCTGATGAAGGGGAAGATGGTTGGACAGGACCAAAAGGAGAAAAATGGAACATGGTTTGAGTGAATATGGAGTGGTGGATCACACAGAGCTTTTGGAAGAGTCACAGAAGGAAACTGAACATGACGAGAGTGAGGATGAATTAACTGCGGTGGCAGGTGTTTGAGCCTCGTCCTGATGATGACAAAGATGAGTCTGGCCCAGTGGGAGTGAGATCTTTGGAGAGAATGGATTCTTGCCTTCTGGCAGATCCATATGTGGTGTCAGTTTGGATGGTGAAGAGGTTGGGGAATGTTGGGTTGGTGAAAGTCACCTGAAGTGGAATTGTGTAGATTTTTTGCGTTTCTGCTGTCCAGAGAGGGTGTGCGCTCCGCACCACACGACTGGGGACAAGAAATGTGACTTGCTTTCCTCTCCGGAGTAGGGCGCAGTTGAAAGGAGTGTTACGTGGATTTGGAAAGTAATCAGACCCCTTGACTTTTTCCACATTTTGTTACGTTACAGCCTTATTCTAGAATGGATTAAATAGTTTATTTCCCTCATCAATCTACACACAATACCCCATAATGACAAGGCAAAACCAGATGTTTTTAAATGTTAGAAAATGTTTTTAAAATAAATGTAAATATTACATTTACATACGTTTTCAAATCAAATCAATTTTTATTTGTCACATGCGGAATCCAACAGGTGTAGACCTTGTTGTGAAATGCTTACTTATAAGCCCTGAACCAACAATGGAGTTCAAGAAATAGAGTTAAGAAAATATTTACTAAATAAACTAAAGTAAAAAGTAACACAATAAAATTCCATAACAATAACGAGGCTATATACAGGGGGTACTGGTACCGACTCAATATGCGGGGGTACACGTTAGTCGAGGTAGTTTGTACATGTAAGTTGTGGTAAAGCGACTACGCATAGATAATAAACAGTGAGTAGCAGCAGTGTGTAAAAACAAAGGGGAAGGGGGATCAATAAAATAGGCTTGGTGGCCATTAGATTCATTGTTCAGCAGTTTTATAGCTTGGGGGTAGAAACTGTTAAAGAGCCTTTTGGACCTCGACTTGGCGCTCCGGTACCGCTTGCCAAGCAGTAGCAGAGAGAACAGTCTATGACATGGGTGATTGGAGTCTTAGATACTGTTTTGGGCCTTCCTCTGACACCACCTAGTATATAGGCCCTGGATGGCAGGAAGTTTGGTCCCAGTGTTGTATTGGGCCGTACGCACTACCCTCTGTAGCTCCTTACGGTCGGATGCCGAGCAGTTGCCATACCAGGCGGTGATGCAACCGGTCACGATGCTCTCGATGAGGCAGCTGTAGAACTTTTTGAGGATCTGGGGACCCAGATTTTCAGACCCTTTACTCAGTACTTTTTTGAAGCACCTTTGGCAGCGATTACAGCCTCAAGTCTACTTGGGTATGATGCTACAAGCTTGGTACACCTGTATTTTGGGAATTTCTCCCATTCTTCTCTGCAAATCCGCTCAAGTTCTGTCAGGTTGGATGGGGAGTGTCGCTGCACAGCTATTTTCAGGTCTCTCCAGAGATGTTAGGTTGGGTTCAAGTCCAGGCTCTGGTTGGGCCAATCAAGGATATTCAGAGACTTGTCCCGAAGCCACTTCTGCGTTGTCTTAGCTGTGTGCTTATGGTCGTTGTCCTGTTGGTCGTTGTCCTGTGAACCTTCGCCCCAGTCTGAGGTCCTGAGCAGGTTTTCAAAATGGATCTCTGTGTACTTTGCTCTGTTCATCTTTCCCTCAATCTTGACTAGTCTCCCAGTCCCTGCTGCTGAAAAACATCCCCATAGCATGTTGGCCAGGTGATGAGTGGTGCCTGGTTTCCTCCAAATGTGGTGCTTGGCATTCAGGCCAAAGAGTTCAATCTTGGTTTCATCAGACCAGATAATCTTGTTTCTCGTGGTTCGAGAGTGCTTTATGTGCCTTTTGGCAAACTCCAAGTGGGCTGTCATGTGCCTTTTACTGAGGAGTGGCTTCCGTCGAGGCACTCTACCATAAATTCCCAAAGGATCTCCCATTTCCACAAATGAACTCTAGAGCTCTGTCAGAGTGACCATCGGGTTCTTGGTCACCTCCCTGACAAAGGCCCATCTCCCTCAATTGCTCAGTTTGGCCAGGTGGCTCTAGGTAGAGTCTTGGTGGTTCCAAACTTCTTCCATTTAGGAGGCCACTGTGTTCTTGGGTATCTTCAATGGTGAAGACATTTTTTGGTTTCCTTTCCCCAGATCTGTGCCTCGACACAATCCTGTCTCAGAGTTCGACTGACAATGCCTTCTACCTCATGGCTTGGTTTTTGCTATGACATACACTGTCAACTATGGGACCGTATATAGACAGGTGTGTGCCTTCCCAAATCATGTCCAATCAATTGAATTTGAACAAGTGGATTCCAAAGTTGTAGAATCATCTACATGATCAATGGAAACAGGATGCACCTGAGCTCAATTTCGAGTCTCATAGCAAAGGGTCTGTATACTTATGTAAATAAGGTATTTCCGTGTTTTATTTTTAATACATTTGTACCATTTAAAAAACATATATTTTAGAATAAGGCTGTAATGTAACAATATGTGGAAAAGGTGAAGAGGTCTAAATATTTTCCGAAAACACTGTAACTGGAGTGGCGTTAAGTGTTGAGGAGGATCAACTGAAGTTAAAGATTCCCGGTGTCTGTGACGCCCGCTGTCTGGTACGTGGAGAAACAGGAGTGCGCATGCCCATTATCACTTCCCCAATGCTAAGCTAACCAGTTAGCATCTAATACGCGACGCAAGAAGCAACTCAAGTCAGTGCTGATTAGTTTCTATGGAGTGAAGATGGCTCCTTTTCCCGACGAGGTGGATGTTTTCACTGGGCCACACTGGCGAATGAAACAGTTGGTGGGACTTTACTGTGAGAAGGTCTGTATAAAGCAATATGAATTTGCCCAAATAACGTAAGCTATGTAGCTAGCATGCTGCCTGTTATTTGTTACGCAGTGGTTAGCTGGCTAGTCGGAGAAATGGGTGTTGTGTTTTTGGCATAGTTGTTATGTCCGTCGCTGGCTAACGTTAGTTGGGAAATGTCTCAACTAGCATGTTAGCTGGCTAGCAACTTCAATGACATGATACTTTTGCCAACTTGTATAGCAAACAGTTCTAGCTAGTTAGTTACGTGGATTAACCAGTCTGAAGTTTGCGAGTCACGTTGTTATGCAACACGTTGTGCTAGCAGGGTTGGAGATTACCTTCTAGTGTAATCTGTTACAGTTGGCTACCAACGTTAGTTACCTGTCCAAAATTGTAACCAGTAACGGTATTTTTGGAATACCCAAACTCAGTAATTTAATATGATTTACTTTTCCCGTAAGAGGCATTAGAAGAAGACTAAAATGATCAATCAAACGCATTTAGTCTGGACTGTGGTGAGCCTCGCTCAGGTGGAACAAACATACATTTGCGCTTTTTTTCAATGGTGAATTGAATGTCAACATAAAGGTGTCATAATGTATTTTTTTTCTCACACATCCTTTCTGGATTTTTAAAAGTAATCTATTAAGTACTATTTCGTTTTTCAAAGTATCTAATTTGATTACAGTATTTTTGCTGCTAATATAACTGATTATAGTTCGTTTGTTTGTGATTGATTACATGTTACTCCCAGTGATGTATAAAAACCCTGGATTGCTAATGCTTGCTATGGCACGTAATAAGCTTTGACGCCACCGTCGGCCATATTGGCACTCCCCAGAAGGAATGAATGGAATTCTACAGTATTTCAATTAAATGTTTTAAGGGCAAAATTACATGTATTTTGTTTATCATGGGTACAGTAACATAGCTTTCCAAAAAAATATACTTTAGGGAAAATGTTTATTTTCTCATATTTAGCTCACATAATGATTAATTTAGTATTTATTAACTATGCATCTGTAATAGAATACATGTGACAACAACAACTGTATATGTTAATAAATGCACTTCTATAGCTTTATAAAAATTACACTGGGGGGAGTGCCAAAATGGAGATGTGACGCTTCAAAACAGCGCCCCCTGTTAGTCATCTAGCGTATATAGCAATTATTGGTTCTCCCCAACCCTGCTAGCCAGCTACTTACTACGCAGTACCGTGGCTAACTGTATTTTCCCCCAAGCTTTTACCTAATGTCACGTAACTTGGCATGAGCAAAACACAATGAAATTGGTGAATACCGATCCTTCCTCACAACCTGTCCTCCATTTATGGGGCTTGTTTTGGCCCAAGTTCCTCTCATACAGGCATGTTCACAATTATGTTGCTTATGTGTTCAGGTCCGCAAGATAAATATATTGTAGTTTACACACACACAAAGGTGGTAGGCTGCCTAGTGGTTAGAACATTGGGCCAGTAACCAAAAGGTTGCTAGTTCGAATCCCTGAGACAAGGTAAAAAAAAATCTCCCACTGTGCCCTTGAGCAAGGCACTTAAATCTAATTGCTCCTGGGTCGCAGCTGATAATGGCAGACCCTGTCTGAGGGTGTCTCAAGGAGAGTTGGGATATGCAAAAAAAAAACATATCCAATTCACCCATGAGCATTTATACACACTTGTATATGTATTAAATAGGACAAAAATAAGTACCCACTAAATTATTATATTACAGTACACACATACACACACTTTGTTAATTAGCAACACACAGCTTTATACTTTTGTTATCTGAGTAACTTTGACATGTTATTTTTCTCCATTCTACCACAGCTGTCACAGACCAACTTCTCCAACAACAATGACTTCCGCTCATTTCTTCAGTCGCTGTGTGCTACCTTCAAGGAGTTCAAGATGCATGAACAGATTGAGAATGAGTACATCATCGGCCTGTTGCAGCAGCGCAGCTGCAATGTGTATAATGTACACTCCGACAACAAGCTCTCAGAGATGTTATCCCTGTTTGAGAAAGGGCTGAGAAGCGTTAAGGTGACTCCAATAATGATATCAGCAGAAGCACTGACACTAACATAATGACATTTATGAAAAAGGCTCTCAAATAATCCCTGTTGCCCTTGAGGCTTTGTGTTGTGTCCCATTGAGTCATGCTTTTTATGAAATGGTAGACTGTCACTGTAGTGAATCATCCTACAGACATGCATGTAATATTACAAATCAAATGTATTTATATAGCCCTTCGTGCATCAGCTGATATCTCAAAGTGCTGTACAGAAACCCAGCCTAAAACCCCAAACAGCAAGCAATGCAGGTGATGAAGCACAGTGGCTAGGAAAAACTCCCTAGAAAGTCCAGAACCTAGGAAGAAACCTAGAGAGGAACCAGGCTATGAGGGGTGGCCAGTCCTCTTCTGGCTGTGCCGGGTGGAGATTATAACAGAACATGGCCAAGATGTTCAAATGTTCATAGATGACCAGCAGGGTCAAATAATAATAAAAATAATCACAGTGGTTGCCGAGGGTACAACAGGTCAGCACCTCAGGGAGTAAATGTCAGTTGGCTTTTCATAGTCGATCATTGAGAGTATCTCTACCGCTCCTGCTGTCTCTAGAGAGTTGAAAACAACAGGTCTGGGACAGGTAGCACGTCCGGTGAACAGGTCAGGGTTCCATAGCCGCAGGCAGAACAGTTGAAACTGGAGCAGCAGCAAGGCCAGGTGGACTGGGGACAGCAAGGAGTCATCAGGCCAGGTAGTCCTGAGGCATGGTCCTAGGGCTCAGGTCCTCTGAGAGAGAGAAAGAAAGAATTAGAGAGCATACTTAAATTCACACAGGACAAGACAGGAGAAATATTCTAGATATAACAGACTGACCCTAGCCTCCTGACCCATAAACTACTGCAGCATAAATACTGGAGGCTGAGACAGGAGGGGTCAGGAGACACTGTGGACCTGTCCGACGATACCCCCGGACAGGGCCAACCAGGCAGGATATAACCCCACCCACTTTGCCAAAGCACAGCCCCCACGCTAGAGGTCGACCGATTACTCGGAATGGCCGATTTCAAGTTTTCATAACAATCGGAAATCGCTTTTTTTGGACGCCGATTTTTCCTGTTTTGTTTTAACATATTTGTTTTACTACTTTATTTAACGATGCAAGTCGGTTAAGAGTACGTTCAAGGACAGCCTAGGAACGGTGGGTTAACTGCCTTGTTCAGGGGCAGAACGACAGATTCAATCTTGCAACCTTGCTGTTAACTAGTTCAACGCTCTAACCACCTAACCACCAAATTGTGTCACTTCTCTTGCGTTCATTGCACGCAGAGTCGGGGTATATTCAACAGTTTGGGCCGCCTGGCTCATTGCGAACTAATATGCCAGAATTTTACGTAATTATGACATAACATTAAAGGTTGTGCAGCAATATTTAGACTTAGGGATAAAATACGTAACGGTTCTGTATTTCACTGAAAGAATAAACGTTTTGTTTTCGAAATGATAGTTTCTGGATTCGACCTTATTAATTACCAAAGGCTCGTATTTCTGTGTATTATTATGTTATAATTAAGTCTATGATTTGATAGAGCAGTCTGATTGAGCGATGGTAGGCACCAGCAGGCTCGTAAGCGTTCATTCAAACAGCACTTTTGTGCGTTTTGCCAGCAGCTCTTCCCTGTGCTTCAAGCATTGAGCTGTTTATGACTTCAAGCCTATCAACTCCCGAGATTAGGCTGGTGTAACCGATGTGAAATGGCTAGCTAGTTAGCGGGGTGTGCGCTAATAGCATTTCAAACGTCACTCGCTCTGAGACTTGGAGTAGTTGTTCTCCTTGCTCTGCATGGGTAACGCTGCTTCGAGGGTGGCTGTTGTCGATGTGTTCCTGGTTCGAGCCCAGGTAGCGGCGAGGAGAGGGATGGAAGCTATACTGTTACACTGGCAATACTATAGTGCCTATAAGAACATCCAATAGTCAAAGGTATATGAGAGAAAAATATTCCTATAATAACTACAACCTAACATTTCTTACCTGGGAATATTGAAGACTCATGTTAAAAGGAACCACCAGCTTTCATATGTTCTCATGTTCTGAGCAAGGAACTTAAAAGTTAGCTTTCTTACATTGCACATATTGCACTTTTACTTTCTTCTCTAACACTTTGTTTTTGCATTATTTAAACCAAATTGAACATGTTTCATTATTTATTTGAGGCTAAATTGATTTTTATTGATGTATCATATTAGGTTAAAATAAGTGTTCATTCAGTATTGTTGTAATTGTCATTATTACAAATCAAATTTTAAAAAAATTGACCGATTTTAATCGGTATCGCCTTTTTTTTGGTCCTCCAATAATCGGTATCTGCGTTGAAAAATCGTAATCGGTTGACCTCTACCCCACACCACTAGAGGGATATCTTCAACCACCAACTTACCATCCTGAGACAAGGCTGAGAATAACCCACAAAGATCTCCGCCACGGCACAACCCAAGGGGGGGCGCCAACCCAGACAGGAAGATCACGTCAGTGATGCACCCCTCCTAGGGACGGCATGGAAGAGCACCAGTAAGCCAGTGACTCAGCCCCTCTAATAGGGTTAGAGGCATAGAATCCCAGTGGAGAGAGGGGAACCGGCCAGGCAGAGACAGCAAGGGAGGTTCGTCGCTCCAGAGCCTTTCCGTTCAACTTCACACTCCTGGGCCAGTTTACACTCAATCATAGGACCTACTGAAGAGATGAGTCTTCAATAAAGACTTAAAAGTTGAGACCGAGTCTGCGTCTCTCACATGGGTAGGCAGACCATTCCATAAAAATGGAGTTCTATAGGAGAAAGCCCTGCCTCCAGCTGTTTGCTTAGAAATTCTAGGGACAGTTAAAGGCCTGCGTCTTGTGACCGTAGCGTACGTGTAGGTATGTACGGCAAGACCAAATCAGAGACATTTAGGTAGGAGCAAGCCCATGTACTACAATGACAACAGTCTGGTTAAAGAAGGTCTTGGTTTCCTGGTAACCTTTTAAACACTTTTTTACTTTAGTGAAACTGGCGTTTCTAAACGCAACACACAATGGAACAATATGCCTCAATTCAGAAAAGAGAAATGGTTAGCAATTCTATGGTAGATGCATGCATTTTGAACAGAAATAAAATAATTGAGAGATCTTTTGAGTTCTTGGCATTATGTTGCTTGTATACAATTATGATATATATGTTTGGTCTTAGGAGGTACTTTATTTTGTAGCTTGTAGAGAGCGCCAAGCAGAACATGCATTAAATGGGCCTGTGAACATCGTTTATAGACAGAAAAATATGTTTTTAGAGAGGTAGCCTAATTCAAACGCTTTTTGTTGCATTTGGGGGGGGATTTAGTCTTCAACTAGGAGAGGAAAGAATGTTTTAATTAAACCTCATAAACAAGACTTTGTTACATTTTTTGTAAATGCTATTAGAATGCTTTTTGGTTTAGAGAGTACAGATTTGTTGATGAAATGCATGAATTGGAGGAAAACATTGCTCAGTTAAATCGAGGGTATTTCAAGTTTAGCCTCAAAGATGTTTATTTTCTTATCCTGCAAGGGTAAGTATTTGAGTGTTTTGCTGGTCTGTTGACTCTTGTATGTTTGACAGTATTGATTTGGCAGAAGTGGAGGATTGCTGGCATTCTTAGGGGGAGTGAATGACAGTCAGTTGTTTGTGTCTGATGTGTAATGTTTGATATATTTGCAGAGTGAAAATGAGCAGCTCAACTATGCCCAGCAGCTGAAGGAAAGACTTGAGGCATTCACACAGGACTTCTTACCCCATATGAAGGAGGAGGAAGAGGTATGATATAATAATAATCTACAAGTCATTTATATGTAGGGTATTCTGATGTAGGACTTTCTGTGTACAGTATTAATACACTGCTCAAAAAATAAAGGGAACACTAAAATAACACATCCTAGATCTGAATGAATGAAATATTCTTATTAAATACTTTTTTCTTTACATATTTGAATGTACTGACAACAAAATCACACAAATTATCAATGGAAATCAAATGTATCAACCCATGGAGGTCTGGATTTGGAGTCACACTCAAAATTAAAGTGGAAAACCACACTACAGGCTGATCCAACTTTGATGTAATGTCCTTAAAACAAGTCAAAATGAGGCTCAGTAGTGTGTGTGGCCTCCACGTGCCTGTATGACCTCCCTACAACGCCTGGGCATGCTCCTGATGAGGAGGCGGATGGTCTCCTGAGGGATCTCCTCCCAGACCTGGACTAAAGCATCCACCAACTCATGGACAGTCTGTGGTGCATGGAGCAAGACATGATGTCCCAGATGTGCTCAATTGGATTCAGGTCTGGGGAACGGGCGGGCCAGTCCATAGCATCAATGCCTTCCTCTTGCAGGAACTGCTGACACACTCCAGCCACATGAGGTCTAGCATTGTCTTGCATTAGGAGGAACCCAGGGCCAACCGCACCAGCATATGGTCTCACAAGGGGTCTGAGGATCTCATCTTGGTACCTAATGGCAGTCAGGCTACCTCTGGCGAGCACATGGAGGGCTGTGCGGCCCCCCAAAGAAATGCCACCCCACACCACAACTGACCCACCGCCAAACCGGTCACGTTGGAGGATGTTGCAGGCAGCAGAACGTTCTCCACGGCGTCTCCAGACTCTGTCACATCTGTCACATGTGCTCAGTGTGAACCTGCTTTCATCTGTGAAGAGCACAGGGCACCAGTGGTGAATTTGCCAATCTTGGTGTTCTCTGGCAAATGCCAAATGTCCTGCAATAACCATATTTATTTGATGAGATCCATGATTTTGTTTTCCTGTGTTCCCCATACTCTCTTTTCTTACCTGACCTGAGCCACTTGTGTGGGTTGTAGACTCCGTCTCATGCTACCACTAGAGTGAAAGCACCACCAGCATTCAAAAGTGACCAAAACATCAGCCAGGAAGCATAGGAACTGAGAAGTGGTCTGTGGTCACCACCTGCAGAACCACTCCTTTATTGGGGGTGTCTTGCTAATTGCCTATAATTTCCACCTGTTGTCTATTCCATTTGCACAACAGCATGTGAAATTGATTGTCAATCAGTGTTGCTTCCTAAGTGGACAGTTTGATTTCACAGAAGTGTGATTGACTTGGAGTTACATTGTGTTGTTTAAGTGTTCCCTTTATTTTTTTGAGCAGTGTACATATTTGTTACACTACCATTCAAAAGTTTGGGTTCACTTAGAAATGTCTTTGCTTTTGAAAGAAAATTAAAAAAATTGTCAATTTTAAAATAACAACTTGATCAGAAATACAGTGTAGACATTGTTAATGTTGTAAATGACTATTGTAGCTGGAAACGGCTGATTAAAAAAAAAATGGAATATCTACATAGGCGTACAGAGGCCCATTATCAGCAACCATCACTCCTGTGTTCCAATGGCACGTGTTAGCTAATCCAAGTTTATCATTTTAAAAGGCTAACTGATCATTAGAAAACCCTTTTGCAATTATGTTAGCACAGCTGAAAACTGTTGTCCTGATTAAAGAAGCAATGAAACTGGCCTTCTTTAGACTAGTTGAGTATCTGGAGCAACAGAATTTTGTGGGTTCGATTACGGGCTCAAAATGGCCAGAAACAAATAACTTTCTTCTGAAACTCGTCAGTCTATTCTTGTTCTGAGAAATTAAGGCTATTCCATGCGAGAAATTGCCAAGGAACTGAAGATTTCGTACAACGTTGTGTACTACTCCCTTCACAGAACAGCGCAAACTGGCTCTGACCAGAATAGAAAGAGGAGTGGGAGGCCCCAGTGCACAACTGAGCTAAAGGACAAGTACTGTACTTTAGAGTGTCTAGTTTGAGAAACGGACGCCTCACATGTCCTCAACTGGCAGCTTCATTAAATAGTACCCGCAAAACACCAGTCTCAACGTCAACAGTGAAGAGGCGACTCCGGGATGCTGGCCTTCTAGGCAGAGTTCCTCTGTCCAGTGTCTGTGTTCTTTTGCGCATCTTAATATTTTATTTTTATTGGCCAGTCTGAGGTTTGTTGACGTTGAGACTGGTGCTTTGCGGTTATTTTTAATGAAGCTGACATTAACAATGTCTACACGGTATTTCTGATCAATTTGATGCTATTTTAATGGACAATTGATTTATTTTTTATTCAAAAAACAAGGACATTTCTAAGTGACCCCAACCTTTTGAACAGTAGTGTATATCCAGTGTAAAATCCATGAATGGATACCTTCAAGTAGGGCTGTTGCAGTGACCGTATTACCACCACACTGACAGTCATTAGTCATGACCGCAGTAAAATTCCATATGACCATTGAGTCACGGACATGCTTTGGTAGTACCCAACTTGCTAATGACCATCAGGTCCTAATGGCCTGGTACTCAGGGCTCTATTGTCCCTCTAGCCACTCTGACATCAATGCAAATGCATTCAAAAATCACATCAGACACTTATCATCAAAATAGTATTGTGCTTTAAAACTCACGTCACTGTGGCGATCAATTTGAAGAAAAGTTCAACAGCAGGTTGAAACTGAGTGTAAAACATGGTCATTGTGGATGTTGTTTCAAAGCCTAACACAACAAAATGGACATGGCTTTCTAAGGTGATGATTCATTCAAGACAAACATAAGCATATTACAGTTTATGTGTAGGCTTTTGAGCCCAAGCCTGAAAAACAATTAATTAAAGTTATGATTGTGCCGTTATACAATACATAACCTACCTCCTATTACACATTGCATAGAAACATAAATCAGAAAAGATGTCTTTGGCACATAATTGGTCTAGCCTATACTACAAAATTAAACAAATCTGTGGACTGTATTATTATGTATACTGGATGGACTGGTTACCTAATGCTACGCTCCCAAATCTCTGTCCATGATTCAGGTAGAGAACATATAGCCCTAGGCAATGCTGTTGGTTCATTGATTGTGCAGGGTGACTTAAAGTTAGCCTACAATTATAGTGAATTTGATTTTTGAATAGCCTAGTAATAGGACTTTTTATAATTAATCGGGTGACACATTACCGTTAGCTATGCAGAATCTCACCACTGTGAGTTTCCATCTCCGCTCTCTCCTTTATTCCTTTCTTGAGCTCGCAGAGGGGCTGTCAAGAGTTTAGTGAAATGTTTTGTTGCGAAAACATTTTACTATTGATGTTCCCGAACAGATTTCACTTGGTTCCTAAATTAAGCACAGGGTTGCAGGAACAGGGTTGGAGAGCCCATGGCATACAGAGTTTGGGTGGAATATTAGAATATTACCTGTCAGGGCCTCCCGAGTGGCGCAGCAGTCTAAGGCACTGCATCTCAGTGCTAGAGGCGTCACTACAGACCCGGGTTTGATCCTGGGCTGTGTCACAACCGGCCGTGATCGGGAGTCCCATAGGGCGGTGCAGAAACAGTGGTTGATGTGTGGAGTGAAATGTGTTCTTAACAGGGCTGTCCCCGACGAAACAAAATCTTGGTCGACCGAGAGTCGTCCTGTGCTTTAGACCAATCGATTGGTCGAAATGTTGAAACTTATTTTTTCATATATAGACACCCTATGTGTTTGAATAAAATCACCTACATATGCACTGAGCTTGTCTGATGCTTTAAGCACACTGTTTGGTTAAATAATTAAGACACACAAAATTAATCGGGAGCTCAATCACACTGTGTTAAACAAACAGCGATTGCCTGTGTGACTGTCCCCCCTACTGCAGTGAAAAGGCACCACATCACAGCAAGTATTTATTTTGCTGTCTGTGCTGAAGCTGCAACATCACTTCAGCCATTTAGTTTTTGGAAATCCCTCATTTCCCTATTCCCTCAGCCCTTGCTTTCTTTACGTGAAACATGTATTCATCGCATGCATGTGACCAATAGGGCCTGACCTATAGCCTATCATAATCGCATCAATAAATTGGTTATAACAAACTCTGAACACTGTAATGATGTCGATAGCAAAGTGGATGTGGAGGACGTGAAAAAAAAACTCAACTGATGTTTACTGGGTGATCAGGAGGGAAAGGCGATGTCAGATCTGTGGAAGACACTTGACTTAGTGAGTATTATGTGACCAACAGGTGTTGTTAGATTACAATATTATTTCTCTGCCTGTTTGGAGCAGAGTAAACGACACCAAATACGTTCTAAGTAATACGAGTGCAAGCTTTCTCAAATCATCAATAGCTTATAGTCGCGTCATGCAGGCCATATATGTTTTGATTTCTAAGACATTCTAAGGTTTGTATTATTCCCAACTAAAGTTGCCAAATAACTCTAAATTATCACTTTTACGCTCCACATGGCCACTTCACTCGCTCCGGAATGGGAAAAATATAATTTATATTTTATTCAGCTAAGTTCAATTATATTCTTCTTATTATAAAATCATATAAAATAATGGCAGCTAAATGAACAAGCCTATGGCATGGATCATAGCCAGATAACATACAGTAGGCCAACTCATTCTGTTTTTCTGAAATACATTTTCTTCATATCATCATTTTTCTTTAGGCCTGACTAAAATATGGTGTATATTATACTGAACAAAAACGTCCCAACTCTGTACCAAACATGATCGTGAATTCAGTAGTCATCATAGTAAGTATTTAACACCTAGTTTACAGTTTAGCTTTAAGTAAAAAAAATATTGCAAAGTAGACAAAATGCATTGCTGGTCCCATCTTTCATGAGCCTAATTTTTTTCTTGTATGCACATGAAGCTTATTTCTCTCAAATTTTAGCCACATACTTGTTTACATCCCTGTTAGTGAGCATTTCACCTTTGCCAAGATAATTAATCCACCTGACAGGTGTGGCATATCAAGAAGCTTATTAAACAGCATGATCATTACAGAGGGGCACCTTGGGCTGGGGACAATAAAAGGCCACTCTAAAATGTGCAGTTTTGTCACACAACATGCCACGGGTATCTCAAGTTTTGAGGGAGTATGCAATTGGCATGCCGACTGCAGGATTGTCTACCAGAGCTGTTGCCAGAGAATTAAATGTTAAATTCTCTACCATAAGCCGCCTCAAATTGTTTTAGAGAATTTGGCAATATGTCTAACTGACCTCCAAACCTCAGACGACGTGTAACCACGCCAGTCCAAGACCTTCACATCTGGCTTATGATGAAACTGGGTATGCACAACTGAAAAATTTCTGCACAAACTGTCAGAAACCATCTCAGGTGAGCTCATTTGCGTGCTTGTCGTCCTCACCAAGGTTTCAACCTGACTGCAGTTCGGCGTCATAACTGACTTAATGTGGGCAAATGCTCACCTTGGATGGCCACTGGCACGCTGGAGAAGTGTGCTCTTCACGGATGAATCCCGATTTCAACTGTACTAGGCAGATGGCAGTGGCATCGTGTGGGCGAGCGGTTTCTGGTGTCAATGTTGTGAACAGAGTGCCTCATGTTTCAGCATGATAATGCACAGCCCCTTGTCGCAAGGCTCTGTACACAATTCCTGGAATCTGAAAATGTTATTTCATGGCCTGCATACTCACCAGGCATGTCACCCATTGAGCATGTGTGGGATGCTCTGGATCAGTGTGTACGACAGCGTGTTTCAGGTCCCGCCAATATCCAGCAATTTTGCACAGCCATTGAAGTGGAGTGGGACAACATTCCACAGGCCACTATCAACAGCCTGATCAACTCTATGCGAAGGACATGTCACCTGCATGAGGCAGATTGTAGTCTCACCAGATACTGACCGGTTTTCTGATCCATGCCTGTACCTTTTTCTTTAAGGTATCTGTGACCAACCGATGCATTTCTGTATTCCCAGTCGTGAAATCATAGATTAAGTCCCAAGTTGTTTATTTCAATTGACTGGTTTCCTTTATATGAACTGTAACTCAGTAAAATATTTTTTTTGTTACATGTTGTTTATTTTTGTCCAGTGTAAATTGATTTTATTAGACTTTTATAGATTTTCCAAAGGCACGCATCAGTGGCTTTTATGCAGCTTGTATTCGTGGAGGCCTGGAGATGCAAAACGTGTTTATGTTAATAAACAGTAAATTACCGTGAACAGGTAGTTTTTTGCATGGCAATAACTGTCTGGAAAAAATGTAATGCCCTCCACAGCCCTACCAGCAAGTATAACATGTTCAGAACTGTGGGTCTTTCTGTATTTTCTATAGTAATGCATTGTTTTGCATGTGCTTGTGTGTAATGCAAGTGAATGTGTATATCCAGGTGTTCCAGCCCATGCTGATGCAGTACTTCACTTATGAGGAGCTGAAAGACATCAAGAAGCAGGTGATAGCGCAGCACAGTAGCCAGCAGCGATGGAACTGTGCAGCAGAGGTGCTGAAGGGGCTCAGTCTGTGGAGCCAGGCAGAGGAGCTGCACAAGGCCTTCAAGTATGCTGACCATGAGAAGACTGATGATGGTGAGTCAGACAGACCCCTTCATTATCTTTCTTAGTTAGGGTAGATATCACAAAGATGTGTACTATCTATCTTTCCCTACACAATCCTTTTACCTAATATCTTTCAAGAACATACATCCCAACTTCCTCATAACTATGCTGAATTGGAGGATGTGGTCAGTACTTGTTTAGGAAATGAATACTGACCACAAATTTCCCATAACCAAATGTTCCTTTGAGGCGTGGCTCTAACCCTTACCAAAAACATTTTTACGGACCACTGAATCACAATGCTGCTGCCTCATTTCCCACTGTTTGCTGCGGTCTAACAATGATTCTTGGATGTCTATATTTACCGTAAACTGTAGAGAAGCATGTCACTTCTAAACTCTTATAAGAACTGTACTTAAATTCAGTGTGAACACTATAAAACTCTGCTTATTATCATTCCTCAGAATTGGAGAAAGAGCTGTGCTCCGCCCACATCTCCCAGCTGCCCACAGAGGTCCTGCTGTGTCTGTTCCGCTACCTGGGCCCTGAGGACCTGTGTCACTGTGGCCAGGTGTGCTCTGCCTGGTCTGACCTGGCCAAGACCGGCTCTCTGTGGAGACACCTCTACCCTGTACGCTGGGCCAGAGGTACAAAGATCAACCTTTACCTTTTTATACTTTTATCACCTCCAATGGGAATGCAGTCAACACTAGAAAAACCGCCATACCAATACAATCCTTTGACACCGTTCTCATTAAGAAAACAGTTGCTGAGTTTGTATTTTGAGCGTGTGCCTTCTGTGTCTGTTTCCCAGGGGATTACTATCGCGGTCCCCCAGATGATCTGAACCAGGAGCCGGATGAGGAGTGGGTGAAAAGTCTGCAGGATGAGGGCAAGGCCTACCAGGAGTGGGATGAGGATGCAGATGTGGATGAGTCTGGTGAGTTACCAGTCAGTCTAATGTATTTGTCAGGAGTACATCTGATACAATAAAGTGAATGCATAGTTTGATTGAAGTGACACATGTGTTTACAGATTTGGGTGAACTGTTTGGATATGACTTCTAGAAAATTGTCCTATTTTCTATCCACATTCTCCCTTGTCTAGATGCATCTTGTGAAGACTCCTTGGCTATAAGTGCTGCTCAGAGGGAGAAGAAGCTACTGAATGGAATGATCCAGAACCTTCTGCCAGCTGTGGGTTCCTCTGTCAGGTCCATCGTTCTGGCCTACAGCTCTACGGTCTCCAGTAAGATGGTATGGACCAGGAATATTCATGATCATATGCCTAGAACATCAATAAAGCAGAGCCTTGAGAAACACTGGGTGCATATGAATGAAGGATGTTTGAGAATGAATAGATTATACATGGCAGAGTGTAGGTTAATGATCTGTATGTATATGGGTGTCTGCTGATGCAGGTGCGTCAGATCCTCAGTCTCTGTCCTAATCTCACTCACCTGGACCTCACTCAGACTGATGTCACAGACTCTGCCTTTGACAGGTATGTCATCCGTGCCACACCAATAATGCTGAACACTACATGGTGTGATGTACTATTAAAATAATTTTGTCTGTCTTTTCTAATTATATATTTTTCTCTTCTGCCTGTCAGTTGGTCATCTCTGTGGGCATGTCTCTCTCTGGAGCACCTAGACCTTTCAGGCTGTGAGAAGATCACTGACCGCACTCTGAAGAAGCTGTCCCTGGGTCTTGGGGACCTGGCATCTCCCACCTGCTCTGACCGACAAGCCAAGCTTCTGAAGAGCCCTCCTTCTCCTATCAGTCTGCTCGACAAGCGCAGCCTCCGTCCGACTGGGCACAGCCGGCAGGTCCTGATCTTCAAGCAGTGGCCAGGGAGACTGGGCAGAGCCCCCTGCAGCCCCACCAGGGTCTGGGTCCTGGACCCCTTGGAGCTGGCTGACATCGAGGATGCTGCGGAGTGGAACCGACGCAGGGGAGTGTCTACCCCTGAGGTGCGGGGCTTTGTGGAGACTCAGCCAGGGGGATTGTCGTGTTGCTGTAGGAGAAGGAGGGGGGGCTTCAAGACTTGCTTTAGCACCTCCTACAGGCAGCAGCAGTATGGGCTTGGGGAGGCCGGCTGTGGCCATTCCACCTGCTGCACTGGTGAGACGGCCCTGAGGACTTTAGGAGGGCTGCAGTATGAGTCTCACACCACCAGGGGCAGTGCAGGGGCAGAGTTTCGGACTAAATGCTCCTCTGGGGGCCAGTTGTGCCTGGAGTGTGACAACAGAACTGATCAGTCAGACGGTCGGCGCTCACTAAGGTTCCTCAGCCTGTCTGGATGCTATCAGGTCACAGACCTGGGCTTGAGGTAAACTGCTTATGACCCCTCTGTATTATGTATTCCACCTATGTAAACATTGCTTTAACATAGATTTTGAGTAGGGAATGAGTGTGTATTATGGACATAAATTCTATGTGTGTGTTTCAGGGCACTGTCTCAGCGTGGAGGGCTTCCTCACCTGGAGCATCTGAACCTGTCTGGATGTCTCCTCATCACTGAGGTGGGGCTACAGGAGCTGGTGTCAGCCTGTCCTGCCCTCAATGATGAACACTTCTACTACTGCGACAACATCAACGGTAATGTACACATTAGTTTACAACATTAGGGGAAAATAACCTCTCAAAAAATAGAACTAAGTTATGCAATGTTATACACTTGAATGTTGCACAAATGTGTAGGAAGAGCATTATGTATCATATCGAGTTGTATGGATGACTTTTGGTGGTGGATTGTATTCCAGTATGAATGTTCCGAATCTCACCTGTACAGCTCGTTTCCCAGTGTAAGTTCCTTATGTAACAGCCCTGCTGATCTTATGAGGTGGAAGGTAAGTGGGCTTTAAGGTAGTCAGAGAAACGCATTCAGTGTACACTACAACTTAATGCTTAACGCCATAGTATTAGTGTAAACCATTTAACATTGTTTCTGAACCAAGAGCGTGGACAGAAGTCCAACTTGGCAATAGGTACACGTCCACATTACTGGGGACTCACACTAGGCGAGATAAATCACCAACCTAGCTACCAGTCATTTTCTATGAAATAAGGAGACTCCACATTGGTCAACAGTCAATCGGAAGAGGGCAGCTCTTATTAGCAAGCTTTGACATTGGTGAACAACAAACTGATGTTATGCTTGCTGTTTGAAGGATACACGTCAACCGTTTGATTGCTGATTATCTTGGCAAGTGTGAGACCCCTCTTAAGGACAGTAGTAACTGGCCCACTGTATGAGTGACTGGTCTAACGGTTCTGTTACTCTGCAGGTCCTCACGCTGACACGGCCAGCGGCTGCCAGAACCTGCAGTGTGGCTTCAGGGTGTGCTGCCGCTCTGGAGAGTGACCTTTGACCCAGCTCCACAACCCCCCCCCCCCCCCCCCAAAAGGTTCCTCATCTGCACTTTAATCACCTGGGAATAAACCAATCTCTGTACTTTGTCACTTAAAATAGTTTGTAGATATACAAAAATAAACTTGTGACATTTCCATCTGTTTTTAGGAAGTAATCCTTTAGAAAAATATGGGTGTTGGATGTATGAAGTATCTGCAAATGTAAATTCTAGTTCCTTATTGAGAAAGTGTTCCTTTAACATTTTAATTTGAGTTGCAAAAAAGCAGATGTTATACGTGACCAAGTACTTGTTGTTTCTGTAGTGAATTGAACCAGGTATCCTGTAGTTTTTGACTAGGTCCACCACCTCTGCTCCTACTTCCTTGTTTTAGATCTCTGATTGCTGTAAGTCTTAATTGGTTGATTTATTGAAGTTAGAAACATCAGATAATTCAATGTTGAGATGTGAGTTCTCTTCACATGATACATGTTGGGAGTGGTGATTCACACGGTGGCAGATGGTGTGTAACATCAGTGACTTAAGAATCTGAAGAAAACTGCACAGTCCTGGAGAACACTGATCATGTCACTTCTAGAGATGACAGGTGGCCAGATCACTGTTAGAATTGCCTCAGATGTGGGCAGGCATTTCAGGTATAGAGTTATGGTGGTATTTGTCTGCAGGTAATAAATACCCTTATTCCAAATGTTGGATTTCAACCTCTAAAATTACATTCATAATGCTTCTTATCTTTCTCCTTTGTGGCTAGAAACATTGGATTGTGATAATATTTTCCCTTTGTCATTGTGTAATGAATCAATGGTAAGGGCACTGAAATTCACATAAGCTCTCCCAGTTACTTCACAAAATGATCTAGACATACAGTTGAATGACAATGGAGCAGATTTGAGAAATAGCAACTACTCTGATCCACTGAGTGCTGGTCTTTATACATAGCACAACTTCTGGAGACCCATTATTTGCTTGTTCAAACAATCTGCATGAGAAGTTCTATTGGTTATGAACAATAAACGTATATTGGATTTAAAGTGAAATACAGTATGTATGCGGTAAAGGATTCAAACAAATGTGGTATTTTGTTTAAAGTTTATGATAAAATCTGTTATTACACTGCACATAACACAAGACTGTCAGATTTGGTAGCTACAGTTAATTGTGATTCCATAGGAATGGTAAACAAACCCAACTCGGTGTCATCCAGAGCTATCACACTCAAATACAAGACTAAATGACAATACCAAATCAATAGATTACGGTTACATGCACACAATGTGATTATTGTGGATAGTCAGATGAATATAATTTGATTAAAATGTTGGAATGCAAGTTAAGGTGTTTGTTTACATGTTTTAATCGGTGTATGCTTGCTTTGATTTTGACATTATGCCGATTAAGATAAGTTGGGTGTTTAGATGACTATTGCATAATCAGCCTACTGCTATAATCAGTTTAATATTGAATTATTCCTGTGCATGTATATGTACTGTAGTCTAAAAGGGAGTTGTGCTCTAAACGTTTCTTCATAAAGATACAGGTAAACAATATTGTAAAGTGCATTTATGAAAAACAAGCATGTCTATACCTCTGCAATGGAGTTATCGTGTGCGGATGAGTGAGGCCAGGTAAACCCAGACAGACAGGACATTGTTAGGGTAGGAATGGACATGAACTGCCAGGGCAAACTCCACATTGGATGCCTCCACGTTGTGGACGCCTGTACTGTAGACTGCCTCGATAATGGGCCGGACCTCTGAGAATGGAAGATGCAGGGGGAATCCTGAAATCTGTTAAAGGAGGAAATAGAGACCGTCAGTGAGGCTGTTCCACAGCCAAGGAAATCCAGTCATGTATCAACCGTTTCTTTCCGTAGAGCTAACATTCTGGGAGGCTGAAGAACTCCCCTAATTATAACAAATGTCAGTGCCATAACCATCAAAAGGCAATGCTCATAATTTCATCTGAAGAACTGGATGTTTTATGGACCGCTCCATATCAGGACTACTACGTCATTCCCCTGTCCCTCCCAGCCATAGACTGTCCTCTCCCCTGTCCCTCCCAGCCCCAGACTGTCCTGTCCCTCCCAGCCCCAGACTGTCCTGTCCCTCCCAGCCCCAGACTGTCCTCTCCCCTGTCCCTCCCAGCCCCAGACTGTCCTGTCCCTCCCAGCCCCAGACTGTCCTGTCCCTCCCAGCCCCAGACTGTCCTGTCCCTCCCAGCCCCAGACTGTCCTGTCCCTCCCAGCCCCAGACTGTCCTGTCCCTCCCAGCCCCAGACTGTCCTGTCCCTCCCAGCCCCAGACTGTCCTGTCCCTCCCAGCCCCAGACTGTCCTGTCCCTCCCAGCCCCAGACTGTCCTCTCCCCTGTCCCTCCCAGCCCCAGACTGTCCTCTCCCCTGTCCCTCCCAGCCATAGACTGTCCTCTCCCCTGTCCCTCCCAGCCATAGACTGTCCTCTCCCCTGTCCCTCCCAGCCCCAGACTGTCCTGTCCCTCCCAGCCATAGACTATCCTCTCCCCTGTCCCTCCCAGCCATAGACTGTCCTCTCCCCTGCCCCTCCCAGCCATAGACTGTCCTCTCCCCTGTCCCTCCCAGCCATAGACTGTCCTCTCCCCTGTCCCTCCCAGACCAGACTCACCCTGTAGTCCCCTAGTAAACTCTGTAACTCTAGACGGTGCTCGTTTCTTTCCGTAGAGCTAACATTCTGGGAGGCTGAAGAACTCCCCTAATTATAACAAATGTCAGTGCCATAACCATCAAAAGGCAATGCTCATAATTTCATCTGAAGAACTGGATGTTTTATGGACCGCTCCATGTCAGGACTACTACGTCATTCCCCTGTCCCTCCCAGCCATAGACTGTCCTCTCCCCTGTCCCTCCCAGCCCCAGACTGTCCTGTCCCTCCCAGCCCCAGACTGTCCTGTCCCTCCCAGCCCCAGACTGTCCTCTCCCCTGTCCCTCCCAGCCCCAGACTGTCCTGTCCCTCCCAGCCCCAGACTGTCCTGTCCCTCCCAGCCCCAGACTGTCCTGTCCCTCCCAGCCCCAGACTGTCCTGTCCCTCCCAGCCCCAGACTGTCCTGTCCCTCCCAGCCCCAGACTGTCCTCTCCCCTGTCCCTCCCAGCCCCAGACTGTCCTGTCCCTCCCAGCCCCAGACTGTCCTGTCCCTCCCAGCCCCAGACTGTCCTCTCCCCTGTCCCTCCCAGCCATAGACTGTCCTCTCACCTGTCCCTCCCAGCCCCAGACTGTCCTGTCCCTCCCAGCCATAGACTATCCTCTCCCCTGTCCCTCCCAGCCATAGACTGTCCTCTCCCCTGTCCCTCCCAGCCATAGACTGTCCTCTCCCCTGCCCCTCCCAGCCATAGACTGTCCTCTCCCCTGCCCCTCCCAGCCATAGACTGTCCTCTCCCCTGCCCCTCCCAGCCATAGACTGTCCTCTCCCCTGTCCCTCCCAGCCATAGACTGTCCTCTCCCCTGTCCCTCCCAGCCATAGACTGTCCTCTCCCCTGTCCCTCCCAGACCAGACTCACCCTGTAGTCCCCTAGTAAACTCTGTAACTCTAGACGGTGCTCGTCTGCCACGTCCCTCCCTCCACTCAGCTCCAGCTTTGGCAGGAAGTGGCGCAAGGTGGAGGTGCAGTAGCGGTTCCAGC